>NC_053022.1:317439397-317586569 GCF_003073215.2 Triticum urartu | reverse complement strand
TGATTGTCGGAGAGGTATCTCTGGGCCCTCTCGGTAATGCACATCACTCAAGCCTTGCAAGCATTGCAACTAATAAGTTAGTTGCAGGATGATGTATTATGGAACGAGTAAAGAGACTTGCCGGTAACGAGATTGAACTAGGTATTGAGATACCGATGATCGAATCTCGGGCAAGTAACATACCGATGACAAAGGGAACAACGTATGTTGTTATGCGGTCTGACCGATAAAGATCTTCGTAGAATATGTAGGAGCCAATATGAGCATCCAGGTTCCGCTATTGGTTATTGACCGGAGACGTGTCTCGGTCATGTCTACATAGTTCTCGAACCCGTAGGGTCTGCACGCTTAAAGTTCGGTGACGATCGTAATTAGGGTTTTTGTGTTTTGATGTACCGAAGGTTGTTCGGAGTCCCGGATGTGATCACGGACATGACAAGGAGTCTCGAAATGGTCGAGACATAAAGATTGATATATTGGAAGCCTATATTTGGATATCGAAAACGTTCCGGGTGAAATCGGGATTTTACCGGAGTACCGGGGGTTACCGGAACCCCCCCCCCCCGAGGGGGGTTATTGGGCCTACATGGGCCATAAGGGAGAAGAGGAGGGCCGGCCAGGGCAGGCCATGCGCCCCCTCCCCCCCTAGTCTGAATAGGACAAGGAAGGGGGGCGGCGCCCCCCTTTCCTCTTTCTCCCTTCCTCCTTCCTTCTCCAACAAGGCAAGAGGGGGGAGTCCTACTCCCAGTTGGAGTAGGACTCCTCCAGGCGCACCCATAGGGACGGCCGCACCTCCCCCTCTCTCTCCTTTATATACTGAGGCAAGGGGCACCCCATAACACACAAGTTGATCCTCGTGATCGTTCCTTAGCCGTGTGCGGTGCCCCCTTCCACCATATTCCACCTCGGTCATATTGTAGCGATGCTTAGGCGAAGCCCTGCGTCGGTAGAACATCATCACCGTCATCACGCCGTCATGCTGATGAAACTCTCCCTCAATGTTTTGCTGGATTGGAACTCGAGGGACGTCACCGAGTTGAACGTGTGCAGAACTCGGAGGAGCCGTACGTTCGGTACTTGGATCGGTCGGATCGGGAAGACGTACGACTACTTCCTCTACGTTGTGTCAACACTTCCGTTGCCGGTCTATGAGGGTACGTAGACAACACTCTCCCCTCTTGTTGCTATGCATCACCATGATCTTGCGTGTGCGTAGGAAATTTTTGAAATTACTACGTTCCCCAACAGTGGCATCCGAGCCTAGGTTTTATGTGTTGATGTTGTGCACGAGTAGAACACAAGTGAGTTGTGGGCGATATAAGTCATACTGCTTACCAGCATGTCATACTTTGGTTCGGTGGTATTGTTGGATGAAGCAGCCCGGACCGACATTACGCGTACGCTTACGCGAGACTGGTTCTACCGACGTGCTTTGCACACAGGTGGCTGGCGGGTGTCAGTTTCTCCAACTTTAGTTGAACCAAGTGTGGCTACGCCCGGTCCTTGCGAAGGTTAAAACAACATCAACTTGACAAACTATCATTGTGGTTTTGATGCGTAGGTAAGAACGGTTCTTGATAAGCCCGTAGCAGCCACGTAAAACTTGCAACAACAAAGTAGAGGACGTCTAACTTGTTTTTGCAGGGCATGTTGTGATGTGATATGGTCAATACATGATGCTAAATTTTATTGTATGAGATGATCATGTTTTGTAACCGATTTATCGACAACTGGCAAGAGCCATATGGTTGTCGCTTTATTGTATGCAATGCAATTGCGCTGTAATGCTTTACTTTATCACTAAGCGATAGCGATAGTCGTGGAAGCATAAGATTGGCGAGACGACAACGATGCTACGATGGTGATCAAGGTGTCGTGCCGGTGACGATGGTGATCATGAAGGTGCTTCGGAGATGGAGATCACAAGCACAAGATGATAATGGCCATTTCATATCACTTATATTGATTGCATGTGATGTTTATCTTTTATGCATCTTATCTTGCTTTGATTGACGGTAGCATTATAAGATGATCCCCACTAAATTATCAAAGTATAAGTGTTCTCCCTGAGTATGCACCGTCGCGAAAGTTCTTCGTGCTGAGACACCACGTGATGATCGGGTGTGATAGGCTCTACGTTCAAATACAACGGGTGCAAAACAGTTGCACACGTGGAATACTCAGGTTTAACTTGACGAGCCTAGCATATAACAGATATGGCCTCGGAACACGGAGACCGAAAGGTCAAGCGTGAATCATATAGTAGATATGATCAACATATTGATGTTCACCATTGATACTACTCCATCTCACGTGATGATCGGACATGGTTTAGTTGATTTGGATCACGTGATCACTTAGAGGATTAGAGGGATATCTTTCTAAGTGGGAGTTCTTAATTAATATGATTAATTGAACTTAAATTTATCATGAACTTAGTACCTGATAGTATCTTGCTTGTCTATGTTTGATTGTAGATAGATGGCTCGTGCTGTTGTTCCGTTGAATTTAGTGCGTTCCTTGATAAAGCAAAGTTGAAAGATGATGGTAGCAATTACACGGACTGGGTCCGTAACTTGAGGATTATCCTCATTGCTACACAGAAGAATTACGTCCTGGAAGCACCGCTAAGTGCCAAGCCTGCTGCAGGAGCGACACCAGATGTTATGAACATCTGGCAGAGCAAAGCTGATGACTACTCGATAGTTCAGTGTGACATGCTTTACGGCTTAGAACCGGGTCTTCAACGACGTTTTGAACGTCATGGAGCATATGAGATGTTCCAGGAGTTGAAGTTAATATTTCAAGCAAATGCCCGGATTGAGAGATATGAAGTCTCCAATAAGTTCTATAGCTGCAAGATGGAGGAGAATAGTTCTGTCAGTGAACATATACTCAAAATGTCTGGGTATCATAATCACTTGACTCAACTGGGGGTTAATCTTCCTGTTGATAGTGTCATTGACAGAGTTCTTCAATCACTGCCACCAAGCTACAAAAGCTTCATGATGAACTATAATATGCAAGGGATGAATAAAACTATTCCTGAGCTCTTCGCAATGCTAAAAGCCGCAGAGGTAGAAATCAAGAAGGAGCATCAAGTGTTGATGGTCAATAAGACCACCAGTTTCAAGAAAAAGGGCAAAGGGGAGAAGAAAGGGAACTTCAATAAGAACGGCAAACAAGTTGCTGCTCAGGAGAAGAAACCCAAGTCTGGACCTAAGCCTGAGACTGAGTGCTTCTACTGCAAGCAGACTGGTCACTAGAAGCGGAACTGCCCCAAGTATTTGGCGGATAAGAAGGATGGCAAAGTAAACAAAGGTATATGTGATATACATGTTATTAATGTGTACCTTACTAATGCTCGCAGTAGCACCTGGGTATTTGATACTAGTTCTGTTGCTAACATTTGCAACTCAAAACAGGGGCTACGGATTAAGCGAAGATTGGCTAAGGACGAGGTGACGATGCGCGTGGGAAATGGTTCCAAAGTCGATGTGATCGCGGTCAGCACGCTACCTCTACATCTACCTTCGGGATTAGTATTAGACCTAAATAATTGTTATTTGGTGCCAGCATTGAGCATGAACATTATATCTGGATCTTGTTTGATGTGAGATGGTTATTCATTTAAATCAGAGAATAATGGTTGTTCTATTTATATGAGTAATATCTTTTATGGTCATGCACCCTTGAAGAGTGGTCTATTTTTGATGAATCTCGATAGTACTGATACACATATTCATAATGTTGAAATCAAAAGATGCAGAGTTGATAATGATAGTGCAACTTATTTGTGGCACTGCCGTTTAGGTCATATCGGTGTAAAGCGCATGAAGAAACTCCATACTGATGGACTTTTGGAACTACTTGATTATGAATCACTTGGTACTTGCGAACCGTGCCTCATGGGTAAGATGACCAAAACGTCGTTCACCGATACTATGGAGAGAGCAACGGATTTGTTGGAAATCATACATACAGATGTATGTGGTCCAATGAATGTTGAGGCTCGTGGCGGATATCATTATTTTCTCACCTTCACAGATGATTTAAGCAGATATGGGTATATCTACTTAATGAAACATAAGTCTGAAACATTTGAAAAGTTCAAAGAATTTCAGAGTGAAGTTGAAAATCATCGTAACAAGAAAATAAAGTTTCTATGATCTGATCATGGAGGAGAATATTTGAGTTACGAGTTTGGTCTACATTTGAAACAATGCGGAATAGTTTCACAACTCACGCCACCCGGAACACCACAGTGTAATGGTGTGTCCGAACGTCGTAATCGTACTTTATTAGATATGGTGCGATCTATGATGTCTCTTACTGATTTACCGTTATCGTTTTGGGGTTATGCTTTAGAGACGGCTGCATTCACGTTAAATAGGACACCATCGAAATCCGTTGAGACAATGCCTTATGAACTGTGGTTTGGCAAGAAACCAAAGTTGTCGTTTCTGAAAGTTTGGGCTGCGATGCTTATGTGAAAAAGCTTCAACCTGATAAGCTCGAACCCAAATCGGAGAAATGTGTCTTCATAGGATACCCAAAGGAGACTGTTGGGTACACCTTCTTTCACAGATCCGAAGGCAAAACTTTTGTTGCTAAATTCGGAGTTTTTCTAGAGAAGGAGTTTCTCTCGAAAGAAGTGAGTGGGAGAAAAGTAGAACTTGATGAGGTAACTGTACCTGCTCCCTTATTGGAAAGTAGTACATCACAGAAACCGGTTTCTGTGACACCTACACCAATTAGTGATGAAGCTAATGATAATGATCATGAAACTTCAGATCAAGTTACTACCGAACCTCGTAGATCAACCAGAGTAAGATCCGCACCAGAGTGGTACGGTAATCCTGTTCTGGAAATCATGCTACTAGATCATGATGAACCTACGAACTATGAAGAAGCGATGGTGAGCCCAGTTTCCGCAAAATGGCTAGAAGCCATGAAATCTGAGATGGGATCCATGTATGAGAACAAAGTGTGGACTTTGGTTGACTTGCCCGTTGATCAGAAAGCAATTGAGAATAAATGGATCTTCAAGAAGAAGACTGACGCTGACGGTAATGTTACTGTCTACAAAGCTCGACTTGTTGCAAAAGGTTTTCGACAAGTTCAAGGGATTGACTACGATGAGACCTTCTCACCCGTAGCGATGCTTAAGTCTGTCTGAATCATGTTAGCAATTGCCGCATTTTTTGATTATGAAATTTGGCAAATGGATGTCAAAACTGCATTCCTGAATGGATTCCTGGAAGAAGAGTTGTATATGATGCAACCAGAAGGTTTTGTCGATCCAAAAGGAGCTAATAAAGTGTGCAAGCTCCGGCGATCCATTTATGGACTGGTGGAAGCCTCTCGGAGTTGGAATAAACGCTTTGATAATGTGATCAAAGCATTTGGTTTTGTACAGACTTTTGGAGAAGCCTGTATTTACAAGAAAGTGAGTGGGAGCTCCGTAGCATTTCTGATATTATATGTGGATGACATATTATTGATTGGAAATGATATAGAATTTCTGGATAGCATAAAGGGATACTTGAATAAGAGTTTTTCAATGAAAGACCTCGGTGAAGCTGCTTACATATTGGGCATTAAGATCTATACAGATAGATCAAGACGCTTAATTGGACTTTCACAAAGCACATACCTTGACAAGGTTTTGAAGAAGTTCAAAATGGATCAAGCAAAGAAAGGGTTCTTGCCTGTGTTACAAGGTGTGAAGTTGAGTAAGACTCAATGTCCGACCACCGCAGAAGATAGAGAGAAAATGAAAGATGTTCCCTATGCTTCAGCCATAGGCTCTATCATGTATGCAATGTTGTGTACCAGACCTGATGTATGCCTTGCTATAAGTCTAGTAGGGAGGTACCAAAGTAATCCAGGAGTGGATCACTGGACAGCGGTTAAGAACATCCTGAAATACCTGAAAAGGACTAAGGATATGTTCCTCGTATATGGAGGTGACAAAGAGCTCATCGTAAATGGTTACGTTGATGCAAGCTTTGACACTGATCCAGACGATTCTAAATTGCAAACCGGATACGTGTTTTTACTGAACGGTGGAGCTGTTAGTTGGTGCAGTTCTAAACAAAGCATCGTGGCGGGATCTACATGTGAAGCGGAGTACATAGCTGCTTCGGAACCAGCAAATGAAGAAGTCTGGATGAAGGAGTTCATATCCGATCTAGGTGTCATACCTAGTGCATCGGGTCCAATGAAAATCTTTTGTGACAATACTGGTGCAATTGCCTTGGCGAAGGAATCCAGATTTCACAAAAGAACCAAACACATCAAGAGACGCTTCAATTCCATTCGGGATTTAGTCCAAATGGGAGACATAGAAATTTGCAAGATACATACGGATTTGAATGTTGCAGACCCGCTGACTAAGCCTCTTCCACGAGCAAAACATGATCAGCACCAAGGCTCCATGGGTGTTAGAATCATTACTGTGTAATCTAGATTATTGACTCTAGTGCAAGTGGGAGACTGAAGGAAATATGCCCTAGAGGCAATAATAAAGTTATTATTTATTTCCTTATATCATGATAAATGTTTCTTATTCATGCTAGAATTGTATTAACTGGAAACATAATACATGTGTGAATACATAGACAAAAACAAAGAGTCACTAGTATGCCTCTACTTGACTAGCTCGTTAATCAAAGATGGTTATGTTTCCTAACCATAGACATGAGTTGTCATTTGATTAATGGGGTCACATCATTAGGAGAATGATGTGATTGACTTGACCCATTCCGTTAGCTTAGCACATGATCATTTGGTTTGTTGTTATTGCTTTCTTCATAACTTATACATGTTCCTATGACTATGAGATTATGCAACTCCCGTTTACCGGAGGAACACTTTGTGTGCTACCAAACGTCACAACGTAACTAGGTGATTATAAAGGTGCTCTACAGGTGTCTCCGAAGGTACTTGTTGGGTTGGCGTATTTCGAGATTAGGATTTGTCACTCCGATTGTCGGAGAGGTATCTCTGGGCCCTCTCGGTAATGCACATCACTCAAGCCTTGAAAGCATTGCAACTAATAAGTTAGTTGCAGGATGGTGTATTACGGAACGAGTAAAGAGACTTGCCAGTAACGAGATTGAACTAGGTATTGAGATACCGACGATCGAATCTTGGGCAAGTAACAAACCGATGACAAAGGGAACAACATATGTTGTTATGCGGTCTAACCGATAAAGATCTTCAAAGAATATGTAGGAGCCAATATGAGCATCCAGGTTCCGCTATTGGTTATTGACCGGAGATGTGTCTCGGTCATGTCTACATAGTTCTCAAACCCGTAGGGTCCGCACGCTTAAAGTTCGGTGACGATCGTAATTAGGGTTTTTGTGTTTTGATGTACCGAAGGTTGTTCGGAGTCCCGAATGTGATCACGGACATGACGAGGAGTCTCGAAATGGTCGAGACATAAAGATTGATATATTGGAAGCCTATATTTGGATATCGGAAACGTTCCGGGTGAAATCGGGATTTTACCGGAGTACCGGGGGTTACCGGAACCCCCCCCCCCCGAGGGGGGTTATTGGGCCTACATGGGCCATAAGGAAGAAGAGGAGGGCCGGCCAGGGCAGGCCGCGCGCCCTCTCCCCCCCTAGTCCAAATAGGACAAGGAAGGGGGGCGCCCCCCCTTTCCTCTTTCTCCCTTCCTCCTTCCTTCTCCAACAAGGCAAGAGGGGGGAGTCCTACTCCCGGTTGGAGTAGGACTCCTCCAGGCGCACCCATAGGGCCGGTCGCACCTCCCCCTCTCGCTCCTTTATATACTGAGTCAAGGGGCACCCCATAACACACAAGTTGATCCTCGTGATCGTTCCTTAGCCATGTGCGGTGCCCCCTTCCACCATATTCCACCTCGGTCATATCGTAGCGGTGCTTAGGCGAAGCCCTGCGTCGGTAGAACATCATCACCGTCATCACGCCGTCGTGCTGATGAAACTCTCCCTCGATGTTTTGCTGGATCAGAACTCGAGGGACATCACCGAGTTGAACGTGTGCAGAACTCAGAGGTGTCGTACGTTCGGTACTTGGATCGGTCGGATCGGGAAGACGTACGACTACTTCCTCTACGTTGTGTCAACGCTTCCGTTGCCGGTCTACGAGGGTACGTAGACAACACTCTCCCCTCTCGTTGCTATGAATCACCATGATCTTGCGTGTGCGTAGGAAATTTTTGAAATTACTACGTTCCCCAATAGCAGCTGTGTCTCCGGCCCGCCCAGGACGAGAAGCCCATTTTCTGTCATGATTTTTTGTCATAGAAGTAGGAGCCCACCACATCTATGATGATACCGGGTTTTATCACAATTATCATCATAGAAGTATCATAAGCATGACAGGAAAAAAATCGTTCGGCCCAAAATGTCACGGATGTGTCTTTTTTTGTAATGTGTATAGCACCTCGTTGTACCAGTGAACATCTTATCTCTAGATTCAACCCTTTAAATTTAGAGATAAGACCTTATCTCTAGATTTAAACGACATGTGCCTTGGGGAATGGTGCGGCCAGCCCATTTGGGTTGTAGCCCACCCCTCGGTGCCCTTCCCAGATCATTGGGCCCCACGGTGGAACCCCTAGAACCTTCTAGAACCTTCTCGGTACTCTACCAAAAATTCTGAAACTTTTCCAGAACCCTGAATATGACTTCCCATATATAAATCTTTACCGCCGGACCATTCTGGAGCTCCTCGTGATGTCCTGGATCCCATACGAGACTCCAAACTACTTTCAGACTTTCCACTATTAATATCTCAACATGACCCTAGCGCTACCAAACGTTAAGCGTGCGACCCTATGGGTTCATGAATCATGTAGACATAACCGAGACACCTCTCCGGTCAATAACCAATAGCGGGACCTGGATGCCCATATTGATTCCTACATACTCCACGAAGATCTTTATCGCTTGAACCACGATGTCAAGGATTCAGATAATCCCGTATGCAATTATTTTTGTCTGGCGATATGTTACTTGCCCAATATTCGATCGTCGGTATCTCATACTTAGTTCAATCTCGTTCTGGCAAGTCTCTTTAATTGTTTCTGAAGGAAATATGCCCTAGGGGAAGTAATAAAGTTATTATTTATATTTCCTTATATCATGATAAATGTTTAATATTCATGCTAGAATTGTATTAACCGGAAACTTATTACATGTGTGAATACATAGACAAACAGAGTGTCACTAGTTTGCCTCTACTTGACTAGCTCGTTGAATCAATGATGGTTATGTTTCCTAACCATAGACATGAGTTGTCATTTGATTAACATGATCACATCATTAGAGAATAATGTGATTGACTTGACCCATTCGTTAGCTTAGCACGATGATCATTTAGTTTGTTTCTATTGCTTTCTCCATAACTTATACATGTTCCTATGACTATGAGATCATGCAACTCCCGAATACCAGAGTAAACAAAGGCTGGATGAATTATTTATTACTAAACATGAGCAAAAAGCAAAGAACAAAAATAAAATTGGGTTGCCTCCCAACAAGCGCTATCGTTTAACGCCCCTAGCTAGGCATGATGATTTCAATGATGCTCACATAAAATATAAGAATTGAAACATAAAGAGAGCATCATGAAGAATATGACTAGCACATTTAAGTCTAACCCACTTCCTATGCATAGGGATTTTGTGAGCAAACAACTTGTGGGAACAAGAATCAACTTGCATAGGAAAGTAAAACAAGCAAATCTTCAAGATTTTCAACACATAGAAAGGAAACTTGATATTATTGCAATTCCTACAAGTATATGTTCCTCCCTCATAATAATTTTCAGTAGCATCATGAATGAATTCAACAATATAACCATCACATAAAGCATTCTTTTCATGACCTACAAGCATAGAATTTTTATTACTCTCCACATAAGCAAATTTCTTCTCGTGAAAAGTAGTGGGAGCAAACTCAACAAAATAACTATCATGTGAGGCATAATCCAATTGAAAATTAAAATCATGATGACAAGTTTCATGGTTATCATTATTCTTTATAGCATACAAGTCATCACAATAATCATCATAGACAGCAACTTTGTTCTCATAATCAATTGGAACCTCTTCGGAAATAGTGGAATCATTACTAAATAAAGTCATGACCTCTCCAAATTCACTTCTATAATTATCACAATAAGATTCAACATCCTCCAAAATAGTGGGATCATTACTTCCTAAAGTTGACACTCTTCCAAACCCACTTTCATCAATATAATCATCATAAATAGGAGGCATGCTATCATCATAATAAATATTCTCATCAAAACTTGGGGGACAAAAAATATCATCTTCATCAAACATAGCATCCCCAAGCTTGTGGCTTTGCATATCATTAGAATCATGGATATTCAAGGAATTCATACTAACAACATCGCAATCATGCTCATCATTCAAATATTTAGTGCCAAACATTTTAATGCATTCTTCTTCTAGCACTTTGGCACAATTATCGGAATCCTTATTTTCATGAAAGATATTAAATAGATGAAGCATATGAGGTACCCTCAATTCCATTTTTTGTAATTTTCTTTTATAGAATAAAGTAGTGATAAAACAAGAAATTGAAATATTCGATTGCAAGATCTAAAGATATACCTTCAAGCGCTAACCTCCCCGGCAACGGCGCCAGAATAGAGCTTGATGTCTACTACACAACCTTCTTCTTGTAGACGTTGTTGGGCCTTCAAGTGCAGAGGTTTGTAGGACAGTAGCAAATTTCCCTCAAGTGGATAACCTAAGGTTTATCAATCCGCGGGAGGTGTAGGATGAAGATGGTCTCTCTCAAACAACCCTGCAACCAAATAACAAAGAGTCTCTTGTGTCCCCAACACACCCAATACAATGGTAAATTGTATAGGTGCACTAGTTCGGCGAAGAGATGATGATACAAGTGCAATATGGATGGTAGATAAGGGTTTTTGTAATCTGAAAATATAAAAACAGTAAGGTAGCAAGTGGTAAAAGTGAGCGTAAACGGTATTGCAATGCTAGGAAATGAGGCCTAGGGTTCATACTTTCACTAGTGCAAGTTCTCTCAACAATAATAACATATTGGATCATATAACTATCCCCCAACATGCAACAAAGAGTCACTCCAAAGTCACTAATAGCGGAGAACAAACGAAGAGATTATTGTAGGGTACGAAACCACCTCAAAGTTATCCTTTCTAATCGATCTATTCAAGAGTCTGTAGTAAAATAACACGAAGCTATTCTTTCCGTTCAATCTATCCTAGAGTTCGTACTAGAATAACACCTTAAGACGCAAATCAACCAAAACCCTAATGTCACCTAGATACTCCAATGTCACCTCAAGTATCCGTGGGTATGATTATACGATATGCATCACACAATCTCAGATTCATCTATTCAACCAACACAAAGAACTTCAAAGAGTGCCCCAAAGTTTCTACTGGAGAGTCGAGATGAAAACGTGTGCAACCCCTATGCATAAGTTCACGAGGTCACGGAACCCGCAAGTTGATCACCAAAACATACATCAAGTAGATCACGTGATATCCCATTGTCACCACAGATAAGCACATGCAAGACATACATCAAGTGTTCTCAAATCCTTAAAGACTCAATCCGAATAAGAAAACTTCAAAGGGAAAACTCAATCCATTACAAGAGAGTAGAGGGGGAGAAACATCATAATATCCAACTATAATAGCAAAGCTCGTAATACATCAAGATTGTGCCAAATCAAAAACACGAGAGAGAGAGAGAGAGAGAGAGAGAGATCAAACACATAGCTACTGGTACATACCCTCAGCCCCGAGGGTGAACTACTCCCTCCTCGTCATGGAGAGCGTCGGGATGATGAAGATGGCCACCGGAGAGGGATTACCCCCTCCGGCAGGGTGTCGGAATGGGTTTAGATTGGTTTTCGGTGGCTACATAGGCTTGCGGCGGCGGAACTCCTGATCTAGGTCATGTTCTGGAAGTTTTGGTATACATAAGAGGTTTTGGCGTCGGGAACAAGTCAGGGGGGGTATCCGAGGCGGCCACGAGGTAGGGGGCGCGCCCCCACCCTCGTGGTGGGCTCAGGACTCTTCTGGCCCATCTCTGGTACTCCCTGGGCTTCTTCTGGTCCAAAAATGATCTCCGTGAAATTTCAGGTCAATTGGACTCCATTTGGTTTTCCTTTTCTGCGATACTCAAAAACAACGAAAAAACAAAAACTGGCACTGGGCACTAGGTTAATAGGTTAGCCCCGAAAATCATATAAAATAGCATATAAAGGCATATAAAACATCCTAGATGGATAATATAATAGCATGGAACAATCAGAAATTATAGATACGTTGGAGACGTATCAATAGTGTGATCAAAGCATATGGTTTTATACAGAGTTTTGGAGAAGCCTGTATTTACAAGAAAGTGAGTGGGAGCTCTGTAGCATTTCTGATATTATATGTAGATGACATATTGTTCATCGGAAATGATACTGAATTTCTGAATAGCATAAAATGATACTTGAATAAGAATTTTTCAATGAAAGACCTCGGTGAAGCTGCTTATATATTGGGCATCAAGATCTATAGAGATAGATCAAGACGCTTAATTGGACTTTCACAAAGCACATACCTTGATAAAGTTTTGAAGAAGTTCAAAATGGCTCAAGCAAAGAAAGGGTTCTTGCCTGTGTTACAAGGTGTGAAGTTGAGTCAGACTCAATGCCCGACCATTGTAGAAGATAGAGAGAAAATGAAAGGTGTCCCCTATGCTTCAACCATAGGCTCTATCATGTATGCAATGCTGTGTACCAGACCTGATGTGTGCCTTGCTATTAGTTTAGCAGGGAGGTACCAAAGTAATCCAAGAGTGGATCACTAGACAGCGGTCAAGAACATCCTGAAGTACCTGAAAAGGACTAAGGATATGTTTCTCATTTATGGAGGTGACAAAGAGCTCATCGTAAATGGTTATGTTGATGCAAGCTTTGACACTGATCCATACGATTCTAAATCGCAAACCGATATGTGTTTATATTGAACGGTGGGGCTGTTAGTTGGAGCAGTTCTAAACAGAGCGTCGTGGCGGGATCTACATGTGAAGCAGAGTACATTGCTGCTTTGGAAGCAGCAAATGAAGGAGTCTGGATGAAGGAGTTCATATCCGATCTAGGTGTCATACCTAGTGCATCGGGTCCAATGAAAATCTTTTGTGACAATACTGGTGCAATTGCCTTGGCAAAGGAATCCATATTTCACAAGAGAACAAGCACATCAAGATACGCTTCAATTCCATCTGCGATCAAGTCAAGGAGGGAGACATAGAGATTTGCAAGATACATATGGATCTGAATGTTGCAGACCCATTGACTAAGCCTCTCTCAGGAGCAAAACATGATCAGCACCAAGACTCCATGGGTGTTAGAATCATTACAATGTAATCTAGATTATTGACTCCAGTGCAAGTGGGAGATTGAAGGAAATATGCCCTAGAGGCAATAATAAAGTTGTTGTTTATATTTCCTTATATCATGATAAATGTTTATTATTCATGCTAGAATTGTATTAACCGGAAACTTAGTACATGTGTGAATACATAGACAAACAGAGTGTCACTAGTTTGCCTCTACTTGACTAGCTCGTTGAATCAACAATGGTTATGTTTCCTAACCATAGACATGAGTTGTCATTTGATTAATGGGGTCACATCATTAGAGAATAATGTGATTGACTTGACCCATCCGTTAGCTTAGCACGATGATCGTTTAGTTTGTTGCTATTGCTTTCTCCATAACTTATACATGTTCCTATGACTATGAGATCATGCAACTCCCGAATACCGGAGGAACACTTTGTGTGCTACCAAATGTCACAACGTAACTGGGTGATTATAAAGGTGCTCTACAGGTGTCTCCGATGGTGTTTGTTGAGTTGGCATAGATTGAGATTAGGATTTGTCACTCCGATTGTCGGAGAGGTATCTCTAGGCCCTCTCGGTAATGCACATCAATATAAGCCTTGCAAGCAATGTGACTAATGAGTTAGTTGCGGGATAATGCATTACAAAATGAGTAAAGAGACTTGCCGGTAACGAGATTGAACTAGGTATTGAGATACCGACGATCGAATCTCGGGCAAGTAACATACCGATGACAAAGGGAACAACGTATATCGTTATGCGGTTTGACCGATAAAGATCTTCGTAGAATATGTGGGAGCCAATATGAACATCCAGGTTCCGCTATTGGTTATTGACCGGAGACGTGTCTCGGTCATGTCTACATAGTTCTCGAACCCGTAGGGTCCGCACGCTTAACATTCGGTGACGATCAGTATTATGAGTTTATGTGTTTTGATGTATCGAAGTTAGTTCGAAGTCCCGGATGTGATCACGGACATGACGAGGAGTCTCGAAATGGTCGAGACATAAAGGTTGATATATTGGATGACTATATTCGGACACCGGAAGAGTTCCGGGGGTCACCGAATAATTATCGGAGTGCCGGGGGGTTATCGGAACCCCCGAGGGAACTAATGGGCCAACATGAGCCTTGTGTGAGAGAGAGGAGGGGCCATAGGGCTGCCCTCCTGGGAGTCCGAATTGGACAAGGAGGGGGGGCGCCCCCTTTTTCCCTCCCTCTCTCCCTCTCCTTCCTCCCCCCTCCTTCTTCCTAGTTGGACTAGGAAAGGGGGAGTCCTACTCCTACTAGGAGGAGGACTCCTCCCTCTCCTTGGCACGCCCCAAGGCCAGCCGGCCTCCCCCTTGCTCCTTTATATACGGGGTAGGGGGCACCCTAGAACACACAAGTTGATTGTTTCCAGCCATGTGCGGTGCCCCCCTCCACCATAATCCACCTCGGTCATATCGTCATAGTGCTTAGGCAAAGCCCTGCGCCGGTAGCTTCATCATCACCGTCATCACGTCATCGTGCTGATGAAGCTCTCCCTCGACACTCAGCTGGATCAAGAGTTTGTGGGACGTCACCGAGCCGAACGTGTGCAGATCGCGGAGGTGCCGTACTTTCGGTACTAGGATCGGTCGGATCGTGAAGACGTACGGCTACATCAACCGCGTTGTCATAACGCTTTCGCTTACGGTCTACGAGGATACATGGACAACACTCTTCCTCTCTCGTTGTTATGCATCACCATGATAGATTTGTTACTAAGTTTATATATGCTTGGGTCTGTCCATCACATCATTCTCTTAATGATGTGATCCCGTTATTAAATGACAACTCATGTCTTGGTTAGGAAGCCTTGACCATCTTTGATCAACGAGCTAGTCTAGTAGAGGCCTATGTACCAGGGACACAGTGTTGTTTTATGTATTCACACATGTATATAAGTTTCCGATCAATACAATTCTAACATGAATAATAAATATTTATCATGAACAAGGAAATATGATAATAACCAATTTATTATTGCCTCTAGGGCATATTTCCAACACCAGGTAGTGGCGTGCGACTCACGAAACCAGTAGTGTGTTCATTTAGCCCACAACATAGCTAGGTAGTAATTAGTGGTGTGTTGAGTCTCTAACATCCCACCAATAAAGCCCGTGGCTGGTAGGTTGTTGGGCCCACATGGCAGTGGTGTAGTTACCTGCTTGCCATTTTGCACGTGACTCCATAGTGGTGGCGTACAAAATTTGCCCACACCACAGATATTTTAGAAAAATGACGATGGCTTCGATTGAAAGTGGTGCCCCGCCAATTAAAGGTTGTGTAGAAGCATTCTGCACTAGTGCACTGCATAACATGTCAACCCATGCCTTCACTGCCCGCTTCAAAATTCATGCAATCGATCCGATGATGTGGAGCACGTTCACGCCAGAAACGGTCAGAGCTGACATTATAGCTCTATAGCATTTGGAAATCTATACCTACTATTAAGAGAATAAGTATTCTTGGTCTGTCATGCTATTTTATGGAAACCCCCTTGAAGTTTCTTGTAAACAACCCGCAGTTCAGTTCTAAGTCAAATTTTCACTTTTGCAGAAAACCCTCTAATGTTACTGGTAATCAACCCATATGCTAGTTTTAAGTCACATTTTCTGTTTTGCGGGAAACCCCTGATAATTGGGTTAATCAACCCGCATATATCAAATATTTTTGTAAAATATTCATATCTTATAAGCCCTACCTTCGAATTTAACATGCTATATATGAAGTTTGATTAGAAAAGTATTTAGAATCTAAATATGATGTTATTTTACCAGTTAACCATTTTAAAAAATGCTATTTATGGTGCAACATCAATCAACCATGCATGATCTGGTTTTCTTTCATATGGTGCCAATCCGGATTAGAAATGAACACCTTAGCAAAACTAAAATTGGAGACAAACAAATCATCTATAATCACGCATGCACGCCTCGCCAAAACCTCATAGGAAAAAAAATCAGATTTCTCATGTTATGCAGAGAGATGTCTTAGAATTGACAACATTCAAACGCATTGTGATTCTGTGAGCAC
Source organism: Triticum urartu (assembly GCF_003073215.2). Taxonomy (NCBI): domain Eukaryota; kingdom Viridiplantae; phylum Streptophyta; class Magnoliopsida; order Poales; family Poaceae; genus Triticum; species Triticum urartu. The sequence goes on along the minus strand of NC_053022.1, from coordinate 317,570,091 downwards.
TGAGGCCATCGTCGGCGGGGGTGATAAGAGGATAAGTGACATCACAGATGGTATGGCATGTGCTTGAAATAAAGGATGTGGATCTATTGGGTCTTGAGTCGTGGTTATTGCATCAGGGGAGTGTGGTATTTTTTTTTCTCCCGTGAGCTCTGTTGCAAGTAAATATATTTTAAAAAATCCGTGCAAGGTTTTCATGTTACATGATCGGTGCGGGTTGACGTACGTGCATGCGAGCGTTCGTTCGGGACTTCGTTCTCCTCAGTCGGTTGCACGCAATATCGCCCGGAGCCGATTCGCCCGCACGCGCGGCTAAAGACTGCCAACATCGGCAAGGTCGCGGATTTCGTTGGCCCCGCAGCGCTCTCGGCGCAGTGGACACCGCCGGCGCCGGGCAATGGCCACGTCGTCGACGCTGAGCCAGACGCAGCGGTACGCCGCGGGTGCGCTCCTCGCGCTCGCGCTCCGCCAGGCGCAGATCCACCAGCGCGTCCTTCTCGGCTCCCACGGCCTCGACGAGGGCCCGGACCCTGAGACCGTCGTCCTCTCCAGCGACGACCCCGACGGCCGCGACCTCTGGACCCACGACTCCCGCGGCCTCCTCCGCCCCGTCCTCCGGTCACCCCTCTCCCCCTTCCTCTCACATGCGTGCTCCGTCTCTTGATCCGGCGTGTCATGGTGCGCGCGTCGCGTTTCAATTCTCAGGTTTCTCGAGATCGACCCCAAGGCCTGGCCGGGCGTGGAGAAGACGGCGGCGACCTCCCAGCCCAAGCACCACATTGGAGCCGTACGTGCCAACAATGCCGCGTCGTCCGCGTTGAATTCCGCCCCCATTTCGACGTATCGTGTGACGTTTCCTCGCGCGCGCAGTTTCTCCGGAAAGTGTTCGAGGACGAAGACGACGGCGAGAAGGCCGCCGCCGATAGGTCCGACCTCGAGCTGGCGCTCGCCAAAGCCGTCGACGCGATGGCGATGGGCCTGGAGAACGACGTTGCACCAGACGACTTGTTCAACCAACACGTGCTCGGCGCCGACAATGACGAAGAACCGGCTGACGACGGCTCGCCGTCGTCGCCGGGCGGCGGCGGGCGCTCCAAGGACTACCGGAAGATGGCGGTGCTGTACATGCTCCTCTCAGCCTGCGTGGCGGACGTGAACATGGGCGAGGACGGCATGGGGTCCCCCCGCATCAGGAAGGGCTACGACGCCCGCCACCGCGTCGCGCTCCGGCTGATCGCGACTTGGCTCGACGTCAAGTGGATCAAGATGGTAACCAACCACCATTCCCCCAGAATGCGCATAATGAAGCAGCGTGCTAGCTAGTTCCTACCGTGCTGAATTTTTTCTTTGGCGTCGAACACCTTTGGCATTGTAGGAAGCTGTCGAGATAATGGTTGCTTGCTCTGCTATGGCTGCAGCGAAAGAGGAAGAGAAATTGCGTGAAAGTACGTCGCCGAGAAGCAGGTGGCAGAAATGGAGGCGCGGGGGGATCATCGGCGCCGCCGCCTTGACCGGAGGGACGCTCATGGCTATCTCCGGGGGTGATGATTATGTTACACCGTGTCGAAAGCAATCTTGATGACATCTCTCCGCGATCTGCTGAACTAGTTAACTGAATCTTTTTACAGGTCTAGCTGCTCCGGCGATTGCTGCAGGGTTCACTGCTCTTGCTCCGACGTTGCACGCACTTGTCCCTGTGATAGGGGCTAGCGGATTTGCTGCTATAGCTACTGCTGCTGGACACACCGCTGGCTCAGTAGCAGTTGCCGCATCATTTGGAGGTGTGCCTTCCACATTTTGCTCCATTAGATTAGATGATGATCCACAAGTATTTAATCATCCACAGTAACTAATCGTCATCTTTGGTTGGAATCAGCTGCTGGAGCTGGGTTAACTGGTTCCAAAATGGCCAAAAGAATTGGAGATGTGAAAGAATTCGAGTTCAAAGCCCTCGGCCAGAACCATAACCAGGGTGTAGGTGTTTGTTCTCTTTCAGCTGTACACTGGTCCATCCAATGCACTGTCTTGCTGCATTTTCCTTAACAATTACTCCCTCCATAAAGAAATATAAGAGCGTTTAGATCACTATAAGAGCGAATAGTGATCTAAACGCTCTTATATTTCTTTACGGAGGGAGTACAATGCTGTTTACTGATAAGATGAACTGGGTTTCATGGGGGTTTTTTTTTCACTTGCAGCGCCTAGCAGTCTGCATCATGGTTTCTGGATTCGCTTTTAATGAAGACGATTTTTTAAAGCCGTGGGAAGGATGGAAAACTAACTTAGAGAGGTACATTTTTCTAATACAGTAGCAGTTGCTGAGCACAGCTCTTCTTATTTATATGCCCATTCCTTAGCAGCATATTCTTATGCTTTAATGTTGCAACAACCAACAAGTAAACAAACGCCAGAAATTAGATTTATGATAGAAGAAATTCAGATAACATGGATAGAGGTGAGTTCCACGTAATTCATTTTCTAGCAACAGGCTTGCATTGAGTAATTGTTTTCAAGAAGAATCTTACCATGCATAACTAGACACCCTTTGCAATTCTCACTGGCACTTGGCAGGTACATTCTTCAGTGGGAGACTAAGCATATAATTGCCTTGAGTACAGCAATACAGGATTTTCTGGCATCAAGTAATGTTAACGATTCATGCATAAGGTGCATTCCGCCTACGCTTTAAATAATTTTATTAAGAGTTTCGGTTATCACTGCAGGATTTGCAATGGAGCTGATGAGGGAAGGTGCGATGCAGACTGTGTTAAGCGGTATAATTTCAGCATTTGCATGGCCTGCTACCTTGGTAGCTGCTGCAGATTTTATTGACAGCACATGGTCCGTTGCTATTGACAGGTGCCTTCCTCCACTATTTCGTAGTTTATTGTCCTTTCTAACTTAGCCTGCGTTCTTGTAATCTTTTCTACCTGATAAATCTAGTAGATGACTCCAGATCAGATAAGGTTGGGATAATGCTTGCTGAAGTGTTGCTCAATGGACTGCAAGGAAGCAGGTACCCATACCTGAATCATACCTGCAATCTAAATGATTCAGTAAACCCTTGTGTCTGCATGGAGCTAATTGTCTCCCCCCATGTCACAATCATTTCCAGGCCTGTCACTCTCATAGGTTTTTCACTCGGTGCGCGTGTCGTGTTCAAATGTTTGCAGGAATTAGCTCTTTCGGGCAATAACGGTGCGTATCCTGTGTTTTTTTTCTAGACCATGCAGGAGCATAATTAAGTACATAACTGTAAATGTTAGCCAATATGGACCGCTTGGAGCTGAGGAACTTTTCTGGTTTACATGAACATTTTGCGAAAGCTTCTTATTCGAAACGAGCCCCGCGCGCTAAATGTCTACCAATATGGAGTCAGTTGTTTATTCAGCTGACAAATTGAACATGAACAGAGGGAATCGTCGAGAGGGCTGTGCTGATAGGTGCACCGATTTCAGTTAATGACGAGTTGTGGGGGCCTGCCAGGAAGGTAAGGGCAGTAGCTATTCTGACCTTCTTCTCCCAAGAAACCACCAGAATTGTTCTTATTGGTATGAATTGAAGAGAGTCATACTATCAGGCTCTGCATCAACTGGGAAGTTTGTATGTGAAATCCTACACAGCTGAACCCATATGTACGCATGTGCAGATGGTTGCTGGAAGGCTTGTGAACGTGTACTCCACCAAGGATTGGATCCTCGGCGTCACTTTCCGGGCGAGGTAACTCGTAACCCTGAATGCTCTTCGTTTTCCGTCGAAAAGAGAGGGGGGAAAACCTCGGCCTCTGCATCGAGTGATGCACGCAGCCCTCTGAGTGCTCTGACAAACTAGCCTCTCGTGCAGTCTGCTCACGCAAGGTTTGGCTGGCATCCAAGCAATCCAAGTCCCCGGAGTTGAAAATGTAAAAAAAAAAAAATATAAGACTTTTTAGATCACTACAAGAGAGTACTTTTCTTGACTAGGTTGCTGCTCGACTCACGCAGGTTGATGTTAGCGAGCTCGTCGTGGGGCACTCCTCCTACCTGGGACTCATGCAGCAGATCCTGGAGCAGCTGGAGCTGAATACTTACTACCCGGTGTTCTCCCCCTCCACGCCCAGGTCCAGCACGCCCAGATCGAAATAACCGCGATGAACTTCTGCTACTCAGGAACGGTGTTAGCTGTGATGAATATAGTCACCAAAGGTTGTAGCTAATAAAGGAAACTTTTGTTGTAAGAGAATGGAAAAACGATCGGGGGTACTTGTAGTCTGTTTTATCCATAAGTCTCAGCATTTCCATAGAACTTTTTTTTTTTGAGATAGCTTACCAGGCTTGACGCCTGGTTCCATAGAACTGTTTGACTAGCGAAATACACATGCGAGTAACACGGTGAGTTCAGAAGATATGTCATTTTATGACGGATCAAACTGTTGAACTCAAGATCTGATCGCATCCCTTGTGTTATTCATGTCCAAACAACAGTGGTTAGGAGCAACATTTTCGGGTTTGAAGATTGGTGGGTTGAGCATGAGAATTATTTGTCCCTCTATGCCTCCAGTCCATACATTATACAGATGTTGCCAAGAGGATTGATGCTAAATTGAAGATCCTGAGAAAACATCTCAAACCATGGGTCAGGTCTTTATTTGCGTTGAAGGAGGAAAAAATTTATGCCAATGCAGCGATCTCCTTGTTCGATTCGGTTGAGAACTTTAGAGATCTATCCCCCTCTTGTCCTTAAGGAGGGACTTAATAGAACATTTAAGGGCAACTCCATCGTCAGTACAGGGAATTCTGACTTAAAGACTATTGGCTCAAGCTTCGTGGGTTTCAGGGCATCGTCGCCAATTCTTGGTCCGCTACTGTGACGCATGGAAATGCTATGTAGATTCTCCACCACAAGCTGTACAAGCTCGCCCACGCTCTTCGCTCTCATGTGGGCAGCATTAATCTGCTCAGTTACATTGCCGATCAGATCATCTTGGGACTTGATCATGCACAGGACAACCGGGACCTCAACATCGCTGAGATCGGGCTGCGTGTGCATCTAAGAGTATCTCCAGCCGCGTCCCCAACAAACCCTCCTTAAACATTTTTTTTGCATCGGCACCCAAAAATCAGCTCAGTCGCGTTTCCGGAAACCCGTTTTTCGTTGACTTAGGCGGTAATAAGCGTCGGCGGCCCCAGAAGCCCATTTTTCGTTGGTTTTGACGCGAAAGAGCCGCGGGCCCGCCGAGTCAGCGGCACGCGCTTCGTCTTTCCCAGAACGTATTGGTTTCCCGCGGGAAATCAATGGCAAGGCTGCCGCCGGTCAGCCTTGCCATTGATTCCTCATGGACGGCGCGTCATGAGGGACGGGCGCGACGACGCCTCCCCTTCTGCCACGCGTACACACGGTGCGGGCTATAAAACCAGAGGCTCCCCCTCACCGCTGGCCACACCAGCCCGAGCCGATGAGCTCTGCCTCCCTCCCCCCGCCGCCGAGCTCTGCCGCTCTCCCCTTCCCTCCCCTTCCCTTTCCCCCTCGATGGCCGAACGCTTCCTCGGCGACGCCGCGACGGTCAACAGCTTCGGTCGCCGCTCGCTCCAGGAGTGGGAGACGTACCTCCTGTTCGAGGCCAACATCCCGGCGTCGCCTGACATGCGCGCCGGGCCGACGGGGTGGAGGCTCAGCAACGGGGGCGTCCCCATCCCCCCTATGCCCGACGTCGAGGCGCGTCCCGGCATCTTCGCCACCGAGGTCGACCGCGTGCGTTCGTCCCTGACGGAAGAGCAGCGCGCCGTCCCTCAGTACGCCATCGACAACCACGCAGCGTGGGCAGAGTACTTCCAGCGCCGACAGGCGCAGCGGTTGGCGTCCACGAACAGGGCGCCGGTGGTGGGCGGCGTCAAGAACAGCGACAGGCGCCGCGTCTGGTGGGGCGTCCCGAGCCGCACACTCCACGAGATGCTGGCGTACCTCGAGGGCGGCAATGACCCGCCGCTGGCATATACCCTGATGCGGCGGTTGTCCCGCCCCCACGCCGGAGCACCGGGCCATGGGTGCCTAGGAGGTTCGGCTCCTCGTCTTCCTCATCTCAGTCGTCCTCCCGCTCCTCCTCCCACTCTTCCGGCTCGCCGGCGCTATTCAGCGTCAAGGTCGAGCCCGCCGCGGAGACGCCGCTTGGTCGGCGCACCCGCAGCGCCGGCATCGTCATCAACGAGGGCGGCAGGCGCGCCCCCTCCTCGGCTCCTCCGCACTACGTTAAGCCAAAGACGAAGCCGGGGCTCGCCGGCGGCGTCAAGGAGGAGCAGCTCGACGACGCGGCGGCCCTCAAATGGGTGCGCGATGAGTGGGCGCAGCTAGAGCTGGAGCGCCAGCGCCTCGCCTACGAGCGCTTCGAAGCTCGGTGCCGTGGCCGAAACGAGGGAGGCGTCGTCATCCTCGATGACAGCGATGACGACGCGTCGCCGCCACCGGTCCGTCATGGAGACGCCGGGCAGGGATCCAACAGGGGCGGCCGCGCCATCAAGAAGGAGAAGGCCGACGCCGACAACAACGAGGAGGACGGCGGCGACTTCGCCGCGCACAGCGACTTCTTCGCCCCATAGTTGTTGTTTTTTAATAACTTATGTAATAACGTCAAACATGTCAAATATTATGTCAAGTTTGCCGAATTTAGCCGAACATTTTGTGCAATTTATCGAACTTTGCCGAATTCATTTTTTCAAAATAAAAAACCCGCGTCTGGGGGCGACCATAGGGCGAGCGGACCCGCTCGCCCCCGCACCGATTTTAGCGCCGGCTCGTCCCCAGGGCGCGCATAAAATAGCCGCCTAGGGGGCCAATGGCTGGAGATGCTCTAAGACACAAGCTTCTCGGCCTGGCTGCGATTCACAGGTTTCGCATCAGACATCGATGCAGGCTGCAGTGGCTTCGGGTAGGCGATACTCACTCTAAGTTGTTCAGCAAGGCTAATGATCGCGAGCGTAGGAGTTGTCGAATAATTAAGCAGTTTTTATTAAGTTTAATATTGGACGTCAATAACTGTCACACGTGTGGCAGGAAAGGAGACGCACCACACTTCTCTAATACAAATAGATTGTCACGTCATCGCATGCATGCAAGAATTTTTTTGGATTTTCAATTTTTTAAATGTTTTATCTCTTAAATGAAAAATCCGATTGAAAATCCGTTTTTACCATTAAATCTCTCGCGACGAGATCTTCAAAACTAGATCTCATATCGATATATTTCGGTGAATTTTTTTTTGATTAAAAGTTGCCATGTCTATTGCACATGAATTGCCATGATATTTACACTGAAGTTGCCATGATATGTTTCAACTATTTTCTTTTACATCTAAAAGTAAATTTTAACATATTATAAAACGGAGATTAAGAAACTAGACTTGCCATGCACCATAAACTAAAATTGCCATGATACATGCACTTAAAATTGCAATTGTTCAATAAAAAATTATTTTCATGGCCAAAGTACTGAAATTGCCATCATCAAAAAACTAAAATTGCCATGATCTACAAACTAAAAATGCCACATGGCAACTTTAGTTTAAGAACTATGGCAACTATAGTGTAAACATCATGGCAACTTCTAGGGAAAAAAAATCATCAAAACATATCAACATGATGTCTAGTTTTGAAGATCTCGTCGAGACAGATTTAATGATGAAAACGGATTTTTAGTTTGCTTTTTTATTTAGGAGATAAAACATTTTTAAGCCGAAAACCAAAAAGATTTCTATTGATGTCATCTATTCATACGTGGCAAAATGAGTGATGATGGAGGCGTGTGGACGATCTACAAACGCCCACACGTGTAGGCTATAGTTTTTCCGTTCATCTAAAAAGGTAAAATATGATACGCATGATGATTGTTGGCAAAAAAAACAGATTTTTCTTTTACTATTCACAAGGGTGCATATGAGCCCAGGATTAGAATCCATATCCGCACATAAACATTTTTTTCCTGGTCATGGGAAAACTGAAGTCAACTCCATTGAACTGAACAGAGTGGAATAAATCAGGCTCCAGAAGCAGAGAATCTGCATTCATACTCATCATCAGTGGTCTTTTAAGCGTAAAATGCTATCCAATCGTATGGATATATGTACTAGCATCTGAGTGGCGCCAAGAGCTCTGTTCTAAGCTGACTACAAAGTGGCTTGTCAGGCTATACAAAAATGTGGGGTAAGGCGTGGTACCTTCACAATGTGTTTCCTACCACGATGGTCAACGGTGTACAAAAGAGCAAGATGGCCCCTTCCAGCAGTGGCCATTCTCATAATATTTGCATATTCCTCGTTGAGACTGCCCTCTTGACGATGATCTTGACGACATACCGCTGCCATGATCTTGACGATGATCAGACGACCTCCTAGAGTGGTTCGAGCTACCACGCCGTGAATCATTGCCCTGATAGCTACCCCGCCGTGATTCGTTGCCATGACAGTGCCTATCATGGTGTTGATTCGACTGGCTGCCTCGACTAGCACTGCCAGAAGATGGATGCCAGCTCTTGTTGCTCCCTGGTGCCTCTCCCCAGCCAGCAGAATTTGAATTGGTGCTTCCCTGTCTCCTTTGTGCTTCTGAAGAGCTTTTAGCTGTTGGTGTTGTTTGGTGACCTGAAGACGAGTTACGGTTTTGGCTGCCACTCTTGAAATTCACCTTTGAACTCTCACGGGCTGACGAATGCCGACCTGGAGTTTTTCTCCCCTCCGGAGATGAACTTGATCGTAACCAGCCTGAGGCTTGTGTGCTTCCCTCTAGAGATGAACCCCAACCTGAACCTTTTGTGCCTCCCTCGAGAGATGAACCCCAACCTGAACCTTTTGTGCCTCCCTCTAGAGATGAACCCCAACCTGAACCTTTTGCGTTTACCTCTAGAGATAAACCCCGCCCTGAACCTTTTGTGCTTCCATCTACAGATGAACCCCAGCCTGAACCTTTTGTGCTTCCATCTACAGATGAACCCCAGCCTGAACCTTTAGTGCTTGTCTCTAGACATGAACCTGATTGCCATACTGAAGCCTTTGTGCTCCCCTCGAGAAATTGGCCTGATGCTTGCCTGCCTGAAACTTTTGTGTTCCCGTCCAGGAATGAGCCTACCAGTTGCCGACCTGAAGCTTTTGTGCTCCCCTCCAAAGATGAGCCTAATGGTTGCCCGCCTGAAGCTTCTGTGCTCTTGAGAGATGAGTTCAACAATGCAGCACTTGGTTTTAGTTTTACCTAATCAAGTCAGAAGTAACATGTTTAGTTGGACGTCAATCCTCGGATATTTAGAGGATCATGTTGCTAGGATTTCTCTTTTTGAAAGACACATCACGCTTGGACCTCAAGCCCTAGATCTTACAAATAAGGATTACCTGCTCTGGCACTCCACAATCTGTGGAAGCGCTTGGGTTGCCTTTTTCCATCTTTTCCTCTGGTGTTGGTGATATTTCACCAACAGCGCTACTTCCTCGGGCTACTACTGCCTCCTCTATAATGCATGAAGTATCTTTTCCATCAGCTCCAAGATCTGTAGAAGATGGTGTAAGATTCTCTGTCAAGTTAACAACAAAAACAGGAAAAGACTACAATTTCATTACCTGAGGAGGGTTGGAGAGCAGGTGTTGGTGAAGACAATGACCACATGTCATTGCTTGGGTCATCTTGAACACCCCACAGAGCAGAATCAACAGCTCCGCCTTGATAGTAACTAGGTTCACCCCAAGGAGATAGCGCAATAGGGCTAGAGCACTGCGGCCTTTCTTCCTCAGCTGAAGCTGGGGTGACATTTTCCAAAGGCATTCCAGCATGCACATTATAAGTTCCACAGTTTGGTTCTGTCAAAGATCCCAGCACATCACAAACTCCAGCATCAGAGACAGAACTAACAGTTATGTTATCTCTCTTAGCTGATGTGGCATCTCCTTTTAGTGGTGCTGTTTGAGTGACACAGCCTCCATCTTTTAGATCTCTTTCTTCTACACATGATGTTTGTGTTTCCTTAAGTAATTGCAAGCCAACAAATTTACTTGAAGGCGGACCAGATGTTTCTGACACGAAAGCTATTGAAGAGTGGTCATATGCCTTTGTAGCTGAATCTTCAGGTGCTACTGATGTTGACCCTGACTTGTTCATCACAGGCTGCTTCCTCTCAAATTTTGGATTTGGACTGGGATATTGATCTTGAGTGCCAGGGGATAACACTGAATCAATTTTAGGCTCAAAAAGTTGATTAACTGAAGCATTTGATGCATCAGGGGGGCATGGTTTCTGCAGATTCATGATCTCCTTGGTCTTGCTTGAACTAGAAGTGCATGTAAATGAAGTTGATTGTGCACCGCAGGCAGGAGCTCTTGACTGACTAGGAATGCCCAAGGCTGAATTGGATTCTCTTCCATCAACAAGATTTGACCTTGAACAGCTCTCAGGCTTCATGTTACTCTGGCTGTTGTGAATCTTTGGTGCTGGGGTTGGACTACACAAACCACCGGTTTCTTGGCGATTGTTGTGTTCCCCAATCTTTTCTCGGGGGACCCCATCACCATGAGGTCCTGTTGATCTATATGAACCAGCAAAAGATGGAATGGTGCTTGCATAGTTTGCCTGATGCTGAATCTGGACACTAGAAGCCAGTGGCTCCCAGCATGTTGTTGATGGCAAAGCTTCACCCATAAAGTTTGGACTTTCTCTTCTCAGAGGAGGACGGTCAGAAGACTGGCTGGGTAACCCAGAAGAGTAGACAACATTATAGCCAATAGGGGAAGTAATGTTTCCAGTCATACTTGGGTTAATTCTATCTTGCCCAGAGCCTGCCCATGCAGATTTATTATTGTTAATAACTGGCGTAGGTTGAATGATATCTTTCTTCTGTGTTGAGAGCACTTCAGTCAGCAACAATGAGTTCTCTTCACTCTCAAATGTGAGCCATATCTTCATGCCACTTGGGAAATAAGTAGTCCACTTGGATAGCTGTGAAAGAGTAAACGGGCCCTGAACATTTCCAGAAGGGTCCTTGTAGTGCCATACTTTTTCTGGCTCCGTGTCACTTGATACAACCCCAGATGACGGAACTGATGCAGCATCACCCGCTGTATTATTTAAATCAATGCGAGGCCGAGGAATATTCAACCCATTTGCTGCCTGCAAATTAGTGATACTTCCTGCTCCTGGTATATGTGTTACGCCCTCCGTAGGAAGATTTAAACTAGAGTGACGACTAGCATCGGGACATTTTTGTGACAGGTACTGCACAGCGTTTGATTCTGTCCCTTCTCTTCCAGGAAACAGAAGATCTGGTCCATTCCTATTTATGGTCAAATCAACTGCATAAAAGTCAATAAGTTCTCAGAAAATTAATATTTACTAGTGGAACATAAATTGTAGAATATGATTAACAGTCAACAGGTGAAGTACCAGTTGTTTCATCATTCCATTCTTCAGCAGATTCATAAGTAGGAGCCATATGGGGGTCAACATGTACTTCTGGAACTTCATTAATCTTGCGTGCTATTTCTTCAGGAGTGTTCAGAAGTTGTAACTTCTCTACGCACTCTCTTAGTGTATGACATAGTTAAGGATCATCAAATGAAGGTAGCACCAATAACAACACTTAAATGAAGAGCACACATGATTACCTATCTTATGCAAAAAGAAAGCCAAACATAAATTAATTGAGATTATATGACAGGATAGATGCACATGCAACATCTTTAGAACACTGAATGATAGCTCGGGGATGAAAGATGGTTTCCACCATATCATTTTATGTAACACAAAATAAAGGAAGGATGAGAACAATACAAAAGTTGTTTATCTCCATTAAATGAGGGTCACAAAATATTGTGTTCTCTTCATAAAGATAACCCTCAATAAGGCCGATACTATTCGGTAAGTGCGAGAAACAAAGTTCGGAGATAAGAAACTCCAATTGAAGACAAAACAACATAAAACGAAAAATAACCGCCAAAGAGGTTGTGAGCTAAACCCGGTACCTAGCAATCCCATGTAGTATCTTCGTTCTCCAAAGAGGTTATGAGAAACTCTCAAAAAAAATTACAAATTCTAAACCCTACAATAGCACCGTCCTTGGTCACAAATGTTATGAGTTAAAGTTTGCCAGAATAAATGTGTCCTCAGGCCAACAAATATGTGCACAATGGTAGTTTATTTGATAGCTTTAAAGGTTCAGCTATGGTGAGCATATGCATGCCAAGCCATGACTAAACAATCAAGGACTAAAACAAGATCTTCACACTATACGACCCACAGAAACACGAACACCAACACTAAGATAAAAAATATAACAATAGCTCAACATGGTAAGTTAGAAGGATATTCTTTTCGGCGTCCAGTTTCGCTAGCACGGTCACGGAGATGGCTCAGCCTCTGCTTTTCATTTACCAACCACTGAAAAGGATTTAACACACAATAAGTGCTGTTAGATCAAGCTAGAGAACCTATCGGTTATTACCAAATAAGCAACCTCATCACATCGCCAGCTTTTATTTGTTAGTGTAGTACTTACATCATTAATTTGCAGAGATTGGAAGCTTTTGGCTATCTCATATATGTCTCCCTGAATTAACAAGATGAAGAAAATAATTCAGACATACACAATTTGGTAACTTAGGTATCAGACGGATCCTGCTTATGCTACTTCACCTATCTTTGTTACTGATAAGGATTATGATTTCTCTATTCATCCTGAGATAATTACTTTAGTTGAATCTGATCCTTTCTATGGTTATGAATCTGAATCTGTTGTGACACATCTTACTAAATTAAATGATATAGTTACCCTGTTCACTAATGATGAGAAAACTCGCTATTATTATATCCTTAAGATATTTCTGTTCTCATTAAAGGGTGATGCTAAGATATGGTTTAATTCCCTTGAACCTGGTTGTGTGCATAGTCCCCAGGATATGATTTATTACTTCTCTGCTAAGTATTTCCTTGCTCATAAGAAACAAGCTGCTTTAAGGGAAATATATAATTTTGTGCAAATTGAAGAAGAGAGTCTCCCACAAGCTTGGGGGAGGCCTCTCCAATTACTTAATGCTTTGCCTGATCATCCTCTTAATAAAAATGAAATACTTGATGTCTTTTATAATGGACTAACCGATGCTTCCAGAGACCACCTGGATAGTTGTGCTGGTTGTGTTTTCAGGGAAAGAGCACCAGATGAAGCTGAAATTCTATTGAATTATATGCTGACTAATGAAAATAATTGGACACTTCCTGATCCAATTCCTGAACCAACTCCTAAGCCAACTCCGAGGAAGAGGGGTATTCTATTTCTCAGTCCTGAAGATATGCAAGAGGCAAAGAAATCTATGAAGGAAAAAGATATTAAAGCTGAAGATGTTAAGAATTTACCTCCTATTGAAGAAATACATGGTCTCAATTTACCGCATGTTGAAGAAATACATGGTTTTAATCCATCACCTATTGAAGAAATACATGGTCTTGATAACCCGACACAAGTAGTAAAGGTAAATTCTCTCTATAGATATGATAAAGCTGAAATCTCATTTACTAAGTTTGCTAGCCCATGCTTGGATGAGTTTGATGACTTTATGGTTAAACAAGAAAACTTCAATGCTTATTTTGGTAGAGAATTAAAACGCAATGCTGATCTGCTTGAACACTGGGTGATTATATGGCTAATGTTAAAGGTGAACTTAAACTTATTAGTAAACATGCTTCTATGGTTACCACTCAAGGAGAACAAGTACTTAAAGCTCAGAATGATTTGCTCAATGAATTGAATAGTAAGAAAAATGATAATGTTGTCAGAGTTATGACTAGAGGTGGTAAAATGACACAGGAACCTTTGTATCCCGAGGGCCATCCTAAGAGAGTTGAGCAAGATTCTCAGAGAACTAATATTGATACACCTAGTCCTTCTAAAAGGAAGAAAAATAAAAATGATAGTACTTTGCATGCTTCTAGTGAACCTGTTATTGACAGACCTAAGAATCCTAATGATATTTCTATTTCTGATGCTGAAACACAATCTGGTAATGAACATGAACCTAGTAATAATGTTAATAATGATGTTCATGTTGAGGCTCAACCTAGCAATGATACTGATGTAGAGATTGAACCTGTTGTTGATCTTGATAACCCACAATCAAAGAATCAACTTTATGATAAGAGAGAGACTTTGTTGCTAGGAAGCACGGTAAGGAAAGAGAACCATGGGTTTAGAAACCCATGCCTTTTCCTCCTAAACCATCCAAGAAAAAGGATGATAAGGATTTTGAGCACTTTGCTGAAATGTTTAGACCTATCTTCTTGCGTATGCGTTTGACTGGTATGCTCAAAATGAATCCTTATGCTAAGTATATGAAAGAAATTGTTACAAATAAAAGAAAGATACCAGAAGCTGAAATTTCCATCATGCTTGCTAATTATACTTTTAAGGGTGGAATACCAAAGAAACTTGAAGATCCAGGAGTACCAACTATACCATGCTCCATTAAAAGAAACTATGTTAAAACTGCTTTGTGTGATCTTGGAGCCGGTGTTAGTGTTATGCCTCTCTCTTTATATTGTAGACTTGATTTGAATAAGTTGACTGACGGTGTCCTGGACTAGGGGGTACTCACCACGTCATCTCCTGATCTGTTAGATTGGGCCGAGGACCCTCATGGCCGTATACTCATGGGCCAGTTTCGACAGCTGCCGCCTACAAGGAAGATTCCACAAGACTTGGCGATCAAGAGAAGGACTTCTCCCCACCGGCGTATTCGGCTAGGACTCTTGTTATCCTAGGCCTCTGGTGCATTATATAAACCGAGGCCAGGCTAGTCGATAGATATATACAACAACAATCATACCATAGGCTAGCTTCTAGGGTTTAGCCTCTCTGATCTCATGGTAGATCTACTCTTGTACTACCCATATCATCAATATCAATCAAGCAGGACGTAGGGTTTTACCTCCATCAAGAGGGCCCGAACCTGGGTAAAACATCGTGTCCCCTGCCTCCTGTTACCATCCGCCTTAGACGCACAGTTCGGGACCCCCTACCCGAGATCCGCCGGTTTTGACACCGGCATTGGTGCTTTCATTGAGAGTTCCGTTGTGTGATCAGCAAAAGGATCAATGGCTCGTCTGCAGGTCAACTGCGATGCCGGCATCTTCATCGCCGGCTCGACTGGTCACTTTGGCTCGACCGAGAACCGTGCTCCATCTCCGATCATCATGTTCGGACGAGGGCCTTCATCAACATCAAACTCCGATCTCTATCAAGATCATGGAGGAATCATCCATGGAGCTCGGGGGCTCAACGTCAACATTGCCCTCGAGCGACCGTGCTGTTTTTCCGAACAGCAAACTTGTATCTACTGCCACCACTTCTTAGAGCATCGCTTTGACGATCACTTTGGTGGAATTGTGCGTAATTGAGTCTACAACAGTCATGAAAAATTTCGTCGAGTTCCGATGGAGGAATCTCCGACAATCTATGATATACCAGAGCCCTGTCAAATCTGGACGGGAATCTGGACGAGTTTAGGGCGTAGTCTCCAGAGCCAAGCTCGGAGGTCCTCTGGAATATCCAATCGTTCATCTACTGCGGAATTCCCATATATACCACCCCTCCAAATTTCAGCTCGATCCGGCGGTTCAAACTCCGGGAACCTTCCGATGAGTGGATCAATTTTCGGATTCATTTTCTGCGCGAATACGGATCCGACCCGAATTCATGTTTCTTTATGAACGTGACATTGGACAACCTTTTTAGAGGAATTATCTTCTAGGGTATTGTGCGTTGTTTTTAAACACGTGCCCGTAAATTTTTAAGCCTCCCCCGAGGTCGCCTTCATCATCATGCTGGTGTCAAACCAGTCCGGCGATATTGCTCCAGGGCTGCGGACCTGCGCTAGACACGTCGTCACTTTGTTGAGCCGAGCTCAACTTCTTCGGATCATCATCTCGGCAAGCCGAACAAGAGTCCAGCATCGTGAAGGATAAATCATCACCAACATTGCCGCCCCACGGATTACACGGAGCGGGCATACTGGCATCGCCGCACGGTCACTTCATCAAGCCGGCATCGACCACGTCATGACCTGCATCGGCAGGGCCGCACTATTGCTTCTTCAAGCTGGTGTCCATCACGCCGACCTACTTCGACTCATCGGCTGACATTGAGGCTTCGACATCTCGTCTAGACCGGGGGCTTTGCCATCTCTTCATCAACCTACTCCGGACACTTCGACGTCACTAGCTGACCAGCTCCGTCACGTTAGCTGGACCAAGGGCTATGCCTCGGCGAGCCAACCTTTGCCAGCGTTGCCATGCCATCGTTTTATCGCCCATTAGGCAATGGGTGTGCGGATCGAATCCCAATTTTGGGAACCACCTTCCATCGGATTGCTACAACAAATAAACCAGGTGCTATTAATCCCAGTATTTTTTGCTTGTTTGGGTTCATTTTTCCCAAGGAATTATTACTCTGGTTTGTCCATCATATGTACACAGGTCTATCAAATGGTGGCCGCATTAACGACAGTCGCATGATGGTTCGGTCAGTTTCCGTACATAGTCCGGCGAACGCCGCATCCGGAGCTCGGACCGACCTGTGAATTCAGGCTTTGCCACGCCTTTACCGCATCACGCCGACGCCCTGCATCGACATTGACTTCGGCGCCAGGCCATATTTCTTTTATTACTCACTTTGCATAAATTATTTATTATGCAACGATTTTTTTAATTATCATTATTACTATTATCTTCGGTTTGCACTATTTTTTGTCCACAGGAAAATGATCCAGAGACTTCGGCGTCACTCTGTCGGTCTGCATTGACCGTGCTATGTCACCACTTCGGCGTGTCAAGCTCTCCGCTCCGCCACCTCGGGACCGGCTTGGGGGATGGAACCTTGTCCCGCATCAAGCTCGGACCGCGTTATCAATACCGAACACATTAACTAGCTAAGTCGCTTTCATGCTCAAAGCTTTAATTTCTAACTTGTGTTCGGTTCGACCAAGCATTATACTTTTTTGGAAAAAAGTTGCTTGTAAAAAATTTTCCTTGTCCAAACTTTGTTTGTGACGCATAAATTCAAATACCCAATTCATTTGGGGGCTTCCTTCATGAAGCTTTTCCTCTTGCATATGATTATACTTGTACGGCTTTGTTCCTTGTTCGTGTATTACGCCACAATATGCACCATATTGACTTAAGCGATTTGCAAGCTGGGTTGCCTCGCTCCTGTGTTTACCCCTATGTTCCCGATTGTTCGGCTAGGGAGTAAAGGGAGCACCTCTACGATTGTCACGATCTGGTCATCCGAGCTGGACCTCAGACTGGGTGAAGCCGAAAGCTAGCGCTCTTATAGTTTTCAATGATGGTCGGCACACAACGGAACTCATGAGTACAAAAAATCTATTGCACAAGTCTCATAATAACAATGAGCACCGAAGAAAGGTATCAGTGGGGGTACTATTTTCTTCGAAGATTCTTCTTACACTTCGCAGTAATATAGCATAAGTTCCCTGAGCGTGCTTTGTCTGTTACAGCCTTATGGCCTGATTGCTTGGTTATTGGAAACACCGCCGATATTCTCGACAGATGGAGTACATAACACTTTTCGATCCTTGACCGAAGAGGGAGAAGCCGACGGTCGGTTAAGACGCGTTTAAGGTTCGGTTGAACATAGATATGATATAAGTACTTCGGTACATGCAATCATTCTTTTACCCAAGTCACTTGGGGGCTCTTAAATTTATATGAGCCGTTCTTCTTCTTAGTCGTTGCAAAGTTTTTTTTTTATTATTATTATCTATCACTCCTTTTTCGACACGGGCGTGTGGTCACTAGCCGGGGAGCCTAATTTCTCTCTCAAAGCCGCTAGAGTTTAGTTTGCTAAACTGGCGTAATGAGAAGTACTCCGCCCTCGGGATAGGAGGTTGAAGCTGTAGGCTGACCCGCTTGAAGTCTTGAGATAGGATGTATCATGTTAAAGCACGACAGAAGCACTTCTTTTGATAAGGCCAATTTGCGGATTGGCACCGAACACTTGATCTTGTTCGGACGTCAAGTTTTTACTGACGTTTTTTGTTTTTCCAAGCTTATGGAACTTTTAAACTATTTGTGTGTTTTTAGCACAAGTCTCGCAGTGCAACGCCGGACACCTTTAGAGATTCGGCAAAAACATTCTCGGATATTGCTATATATGCATCGGTTTCGAATTATGTCTTCGGTCAATAGTTGGGTTGCCCGGCTCTTGCGCTTGCCTCCTACGTTCCGCTTTGTTCGGCTAGGTGTGCAAAGGGAGAACCACTGCGATTGTGCTTCTAGCTCACATGGTTAAGCACCTCAGTGGAGAAAGCCGAAAAGTGACTGTCACAATAAGCGTAAACTGGTCAGCGACCCGATGATGGTGTTAAATGACGGGCCATTCATAACAATGACCGAAGTATTTACGGCTTGAACTCGACTGTCGCCGAACACTACCGGGGGCTATTAACTGGCCTCCCAAACTAAATCCTCGATATTTTTCTCTTACATGGGAGCTGAGGTTTCATGATCATGCTTAGCATGACAACCCAAAGAAAGGAACTGATAGCGGGACTATTTTCTTTGGAAGACATTTCTTATGTTAAACAGTAATATAACATATCTCTCTGCGTACCTTTGTTTATAAAACTGTATGGCCAGATTGCCTTGTTTGTCGTAAATCTTTGCCCTCATAAAGGCTTTATAAAGTAAGACAAACACTCCTTGGCTACTGGCCGAGGAGGTGGAAGCCGATGGTCGGTCAACAAAGTTTCATACAATGCGGATCCGAGAATTAAATGACATAAAGTACTCGGATACATAGCGTCATTACACATAATTTGTGATATTACTATGGATATCAATCCTTAATTTGGCCACCCGTGCCCGCATTAAGGCTCGGGGGCTACTGGGCTTCATGCTTATTATTTACAAATATTAAAGGGGCACATCGATCCCCTGATCTGGTGTTGCCACCCGACCAGTGTCTCGGGGGCTACTGCATTGCCTGTCCAATGCAGAAAATTTTATGTGCAATATAGTTTCCGAGGAGATTTTGATCCTCAGGTTGGTCGGCCGCACCCAACCTGAGTCTTGAGGACTGAGCACGCCGCTTTTGTGTCCCGAAGTATTCTGCCGAGCTAGGACTTGATCCTCAGGCCGATTTTGCAAATCAACCTGAGTCTCAGCGGCTACTAGGATCAGCGGTCTTATGTCATCCTTCATGTGCATCTCGGGTTTTAGACCGATACACACCTTGAGGGCTACTGCTATATATCTCGGCAGAGAACAAATTGCACCAATAAAAAATATTGACAAAAAATTGGCCCATAGTCGGGGTGGTGCACCACCTCGGAAGCAGTCCGGCATAAAGCTCGGGCGCTAGTGGCTGGCTCCATAGAGGGCATTTCCGGCATTAAGCTCGGCTAAATTCCTTCAACTTTTTTGAACCAAGGTGATATGACACCTCGGATATAGTCCGGCATTGGAGCCTGGACACAGTCCGGCGTTGGAGCTTGGATATATTTCGGCGTTGGAGCTCGGATATATAGTCCGGCGTTGGAGCTCGGATACAGTCCGGCGTTGGAGCTCGGATATAGTCCGGCGTTGGAACTCGGATACATAGTCCGGCGTTGGAGCTCTGATACATTCCAGTGTTAGAGCTCGGAAGCGGTCCGGCGTTGGTGCTCGGCTGCAAAAGATACCTCGAATGTAGTCCGGCGTTGGAGCTCGGACGCAAGAGGACGCTGCCGCCCGGGAACAATTTCAAACCCGAGGTGTGGCATAAAAATAACAAGGCATTGATAAAGGCCGGAAACTTACAGGGGCTCCTCGGATACCCGACGTGTAAACTCGTCGAATGCATTTTGGCGATCCTCAAGATCGAAGATGAGAAGATTTGTTGAACTATTTTTCAAGACCGACAACCGAAGATGAAGAACAGTTCGGAAGAATTGAAGAGCGTCCCTAACTTGAAGACCGGTTCAGGGGGCTACTGACGGTGTCCTGGACTAGGTACTCACCACGTCATCTCCCGATCTGTTAGATTGGGCCGAGGACCCCCATGGTCGTATACTCATGGGCCAGTTCAGACAGTTGCCGCTTACAAGGAAGATTCCACAAGACTTGGCAATCAAGACAAGGACTTCTCCCCACTGGCGTATTCGGCTAGGACTCTTGTTATCCTAGGCCTCTGGTGCATTATATAAACCGAGGCCAGGCTAGTCAATAGATATATACAACAACAATCATACCATAGGCTAGCTTCTAGGGTTTAGCCTCTCTGATCTCGTGGTAGATCTACTCTTGTACTACCCATATCATCAATATCAATCAAGCAGGACGTAGGGTTTTACCTCCATCAAGAGGGCCCAAACCTGGGTAAAACATCGTGTCCCCTGCCTCCTGTTACCATCCGCCTTAGACGCACAGTTCGGGACCCCCTACCCGAGATCCGCCGGTTTTTGACACCGACACTCGCCGATACACGGGCAAGTCAGTCAAAGTCCATACTTCGTTTTCATACATGGATCCTATCTCGGATTTCATGGCTTCCAGCCATTTGTCGGAATCTGGGCCCGCCATCGCTTCTTCATAGTTCGAAGGTTCACCATTGTCTAACAACATGATTTCCAAGACAGGGTTGCCGTACCACTCTGGTGCGGAACGTGTCCTTGTGGACCTACGAAGTTCAGTAGAGCTTGATCTGAAGTATCATGATCATCATCATTAACTTCCTCTCTAGTCGGTGCAGGCACCATAGGAACATTTTCCTGAGCGCGCTACTCTCTGTCAAGAGGCAGTACTTCATCAAGCTCTACTTTCCTCCCACTTACTTCTTTCGAGAGAAACTCCTTCTCTAGAAAGGATCCATTCTTGGCAACAAAGATCTTGCCTTCGGATCTGAGGTAGAAGGTATACCCAATGGTTTCCTTAGGGTATCCTATGAAGACGCATTTTTCCGACTTGGGTTCGAGCTTTTCAGGTTGAAGTTTCTTGACATAAGCATCGCATCCCCAAACTTTTAGAAACGACAGCTTAGGTTTCTTCCCAAACCATAATTCATACGGTGTCGTCTCAACGGATTTTGACGGAGCCCTATTTAAAGTGAATGCGGCAGTCTCTAAAGCATAGCCCCAAAATGATAGCGGTAAATCGGTAAGAGACATCATAGATCGCACCATATCTAATAGAGTGCGATTACGACGTTCGGACACACCATTACGCTGAGGTGTTCCAGGCGGCGTGAGTTGTGAAACTATTCCACATTTTCTTAAGTGTGTGCCAAATTCGTGACTCAAGTATTCTCCCCCACGATCTGATCGCAAGAACTTGATTTTCCTGTCACGTTGATTCTCAACCTCACTCTAAAATTCCTTGAACTTTTCAAAGGTCTCAGACTTGTGTTTCATTAAGTAGACATACCCATATCTACTCAAGTCATCAGTGAGGGTGAGAACATAACGATAGCCACCGCGAGCCTCAACACTCATTGGACCGCACACATCAGTATGTATGATTTCCAATAAGTTGGTTGCTCGCTCCATTGTTCCTGAGAACGGAGTCTTGGTCATTTTACCCATGAGGCATGGTTCGCACGTGTCAAATGATTCGTAATCAAGAGACTCTAAAAGTCCATCTGCATGGAGCTTCTTCATGCGTTTGACACCTATGTGACCAAGGCGGCAGTGCCACAAGTATGTGGGACTATCATTATCAACCTTACATCTTTTGGTATTCACACTATGAATATGTGTAGCATTACGCTCGAGATTCATTAAGAATAAACCATTCACCATCGGAGCATGACCATAAAACATATCTCTCATATAAATAGAACAACCATTATTCTCGGATTTAAATGAGTAGCCATCTCGAATTAAACGAGATCCTGATACAATGTTCATGCTCAAACTTGGCACTAAATAACAATTATTGAGGTTCAAAACTAATCCCGTAGGTAAATGTAGAGGTAGCGTGCCGACGGCGATCACATCGACCTTGGAACCATTCCCGACGCGCATCGTCACCTCGTCCTTCGCCAGTCTCCGCTTATTCCGCAGCTCCTGCTTTGAGTTACAAATGTGAGTAACTGCACCGGTATCAAATACCTAGGAGCTACTACGAGTACTGGTAAGGTACACATCAATTACATGTATATCACATATACCTTTTGTTTTGCTGGCCTTCTTGTCCGCTAAGTATTTAGGGCAGTTCCGCTTCCAGTGACCACTTTCCTTGCAATAAAAGCACTCAGTCTCGGGCTTGGGTCCATTCTTTGGCTTCTTCCCGGCAGCTTGCTTGCCGGGCACGGCAACTCCCTTGCCGTCTTTCTTGAAGGTTTTCTTACCCTTGCCTTTCTTGAACTTAGTGGTTTTATTCACCATCAACACTTGATGTTCCTTTTTGACTTCTACCTCTGCTGATTTCAGCATTGCAAATACTTCAGGAATGGTCTTTTCCATCCCCTGCATATTGAAGCTCATCACAAAGCTCTTGTAGCTCGGGGAAGCGACTGAAGGATTCTGTCAATGACCGCGTCATCCAGGAGATTAACTCCCAGCTGAGTCAAGCGGTTATGTAACCCAGACATAGTGAGTATGTGCTCACTGACAGAACTGTTTTCCTCCATCTTACAGCTGAAGAACTTGTCGGAGACTTGATATCTCTCGACCCGGGCATGAGCTTGAAAAACCATTTTCAGCTCTTCGAACATCTCATATGCTCCGTGTCTCTCAAAACGCTTTTGGAGCCCCGGCTCTAAGCTGTAAAGCATGCCGCACTGAACGAGGGAGTAGTCATCGGTACGTGCCTGCCAAGTGTTCATAACGTCTTGTTCTGCAGGGAGAACAGGTGCGTCACCTAGCGGTGCTTGTAGGACATAATCTTTCTTGGCAGCTATGAGGATGATCCTCAGGTTCCAGACCCAGTCCGTGTAGTTGCTGCCATCGTCTTTCAGCTTGGTTTTCTCTAGGAACGCGTTGAAGTTGAGGACTACGTTGGCCATTTGATCTATAAGACATATTGTAAAGATTTTAGACTAAGTTCATGATAATTAAGTTCATCTAATCAAATTATTCAATGAACTCCCACTTAGATAGACATCCCTCCAGTCATCTAAGTATAACATGATCCGAGTTAACTAGGCCGTGTCCGATCATCACGTGAGACGGACTAGTCAACGTCGGTGAACATCTTCATGTTGATCGTATCTTCTATACGACTCATGCTCGACCTTTCGGTCTTCTGTGTTCCGAGGCCATGTCTGTACATGCTAGGCTCGTCAAGTCAACCTAAGTGTTTTGCATGTGTAAATCTGTCTTACACCCGTTGTATGTGAACGTTAGAATCTATCACACCCGATCATCACGTGGTGCTTCGAAACAACGAACTGTCGCAACGGTGCATAGTTAGGGGGAACACTTTCTTGAAATTATTATGAGGGATCATCTTATTTACTACCATCGTTCTAAGCAAACAAGATGAAAAAACATGATAAACATCACATGCAATCAAATAATAATAGTGACATGATATGGCCAATATCACATAGCTCCTTTGATCTCCATCTTGGGGCTCCATGATCATCTTGTCACCGGCATGACACCATGATCTCCATCATCATGATCTCCATCATTGTGTCTCCATGAAGTTGCTCGCCAACTATTACTTCTACTACTATGGCTAACGCATTTAGCAATAAAGTAAAGTAATTTACATGGCGTTTCTCAATGACACGCATGTCATACAAAAATAAAGACAACTCCTATGGCTCCTGCCGGTTGTCATACTCATCGGCATGCAAGTCGTGATTCCTATTACAATAGCATGAACATCTCATACATCACATATAGATCATTCATCATTCATCACAACTTTGGCCATATCATATCACAAAGCACTTGCTGCAAAAACAAGTTAGACGTCCTCTAATTGTTGTTGCAAGTTTTACGTGGCTGAAGTAGGGTTCTAGCAAGAACGTTTTCTTACCTATGTGAAAGCCACAACGTGATTTGTCAACTTCTATTTACCCTTCATAAGGACCCTTTTCATCGAATCCGCTCCAACTAAAGTAGGAGAGACAGACACCCGCCGGCCACCTTATGCAACTTGTGCATGTTAGTCGGTGGAACCGGTCTCACGTAAGCGTACGTGTAAGGTTGGTCCGGGCCGCTTCATCCCACAATACCGTTGAAGCAAGATAAGACTAGTAGCGGCAAGAAAGTTGACAACATCAGCGCCCACAACAAATTGTGTTCTACTCGTGCAAGAGAACTACGCATAGACCAAGCTCATGA
Source organism: Triticum urartu (assembly GCF_003073215.2). Classification (NCBI taxonomy): domain Eukaryota; kingdom Viridiplantae; phylum Streptophyta; class Magnoliopsida; order Poales; family Poaceae; genus Triticum; species Triticum urartu. The sequence continues at coordinate 317,545,814 of NC_053022.1, read as the reverse complement.
TGCCACTGTTGGAGAACGTTGCAGAAAACAAAAATTTTCCTACGGTTTCACCAAGATCCATCTAGGAGTTCATCTAGCAACGAGTGATCGGATTGCATCTACATACCTTTGTAGATCACGCGCGGAAGCGTTCAAAGAACGGGGATGAGGAAGGCGTACTCGACGTGATCCAAATCACCGGAGATCCTAGCGCCGAACGGACGGCACCTCCGCGTTCAACACACGTACGGTCAGCGTAACGTCTCCTTCTTCTTGATCCAGCAAGGGGTAAGGAGATGTTGAGGGAGATGGCACCAGCAGCAGCACGACGGCGTGGTGTTGATGGAGCTGCAGTACTCCGGTAGGGCTTCGCCAAGCACTATGGAGGAGGAGGATGTGTTGGAGAGGGAGAGGGAGGCACCAAAGATCAAGGTAAGAAGTCCTCCATCTCCCCACTATATATAGGAGGGCCAAGGGGGGGTGCCGGCCCTAGGAGATCTAATCTCCTAGAGGGGTGCGGCCAAGGGGAGGAATCCCTCCTCCCCAAGGCACCTAGGGGTGCCTTCCCCCTTTGGGACTCTTCCCTCCTTGAAACCCTAGGCGCATGGGCCTCTTGGGGCTGGTGCCCTTGGCCCATGTAGGCCAAGGCGCACCCCCTACAGCCCATGTGGCCCCCCGGGACAGGTGGCCCCACCCGGTGGACCCCCGGGACCCTTCCGGTGGTCCCGGTACAATACCGGTGACCCCAAAACTTGTCCCGATGCCCGAAATAGCACTTCCTATATATAATTCTTTACCTCCGGACCATTCCGCAACTCCTCGTGCCGTCCGGGATCTCATCCGGGACTCCGAACAACATTCGGGTTACTGCATATACATATCCCTACAACCCTAGCGTCACCGAACCTTAAGTGTGTAGACCCTACGGGTTCGGGAGACATGTAGACATGACCGAGATGCTCTCCGGTCAATAACCAACAGCAGGATCTGGATACCCATGTAGGCTCCCACATGCTCCTCGATGATCTCATCGGATGAACCACGATGTCGAGGATTCAAGCAACCCCGTATACAATTCCCTTTGTCAATCGGTATGTTACTTGCCCGAGATTCGATCGTCGGTATCCCAATACCTCGTTCAATCTCGTTACCGGCAAGTCACTTTACTCGTACCGTAATGCATGATCCCGTGACCAGACACTTGGTCACTTTGAGCTCATTATGATGATGCATTACCGAGTGGGCCCAGTGATACCTCTCCGTCATATGGAGTGACAAATCCCAGTCTTGATCCGTGTCAACCCAACAGACACTTTCGGAGATACCCGTAGTATACCTTTATAGTCACCCAGTTACGTTGTGACGTTTGGCACACCCAAAGCACTCCTACGGTATCCGGGAGTTACACGATCTCATGGTCTAAGGAAAAGATACTTGACATTGGAAAACTCTAGCAAACGAACTATACGATCTGATGCTATGTTTAGGATTGGGTCTTGTCCATCACATCATTCTCCTAATGATGTGATCTCGTTATCAATGACATCCAATGTCCATAGTCAGGAAATCATGACTATCTGTTGATCAACGAGCTAGTCAACTAGAGGCTTACTAGGGACATGTTGGTGTCTATTATTCACACATGTATTACGATTTCCGGATAACACAATTATAGCATGAATAAAGACAATTATCATGAACAAGGAAATATAATAATAATGCTTTTATTATTGCCTCCTAGGGCATATTTCCACAAGAGCTTGTCATGGGCTAAGTTGGGACTCCCCTGCAGGGATTTGAACTTTCGAAAGCCGTGCCCGCGGTTATGGGCAGATGGGAATTTGTTAATGTCCGGTTGTAGATAACTTGAACCTTAATTTAATTAAAATGAATCAACCGTGTGAGTTACCGTGATGGCCTCTTCTCGGCGGAGTCCGGGAAGTGGACATGGTGTTGGAGTAATGCTTGTGCAGGTTGTTCTCTAGATTCTCGCTCGCGCTTTGCCTCCTCTTCTCTCTTCTTTTGCGAACAGGATAGCCACCATATTTGCTAGTCGCTTGCTGCAGCTCCACATATATTTTACCTTGCCTTACTATAAGCTTAAATAGTCTTGATGCGAGGGTGCGAGATTGCTGAGTCCCTGTGGCTCACAGATTACAATTACACCAAATGCAGGGCCTGATGATTCCGCTCCAGGTGACGCGCTCGAGCTCAAGTGGGAGTTCGACGAGACTCTCAACGTTACTATGTTTCCTTTCCTGATGATCAGTAGTGGTGCCCAGTTGGGGGTGATCGGGACGTGTCGCATGTTGGGTATCTTTTATTTTGGCGCCGTAGTCGGGCCATGAGTGTTTGGATGATGTAATGTTATTTATGTCCTTGATTGACGTGGCGAGTGTAAGCCAACTATGTTATCTCCCCTTTTATTATCTATATTACATGGGATGTTTGTGAAGATTGCCTGACTTGCGACATATGCCTTCAATGCGATTATGCCTCTAAGTGTGCCTCGACACGTGGGAGATATAGTCGCATCGAGGGTGTACACGCACCTGCCTGTAATCCTACTTGAACATGGTGCTTTATCACATATTATGATCCAATGATGTGTTGCCATCCTATGATGTTTTGAGTAGATATCTTTTGTCTTTGGGTTGATTGATGATCTAGATTGGTACGAGTTGTATGTTTTATTTTTGTGTTGTCCTATGATGCCTTTTGTGTCACGCAAGAGTGAGGGATTCCCGATGTAGGGTGTTGCAATACGTTCATGATTCGCTTATAGTGGGTTGGTGAGTGACTGAAACACAAACCCGAGTAAGGGGATTGTTGCGTATGGGATAAAGGGGACTTGATGCTTTAATGCTATGGTTGGATTTTACCTTAATGATCTTTAGTAGTTGCGGATGCTTGCTAGAGTTCCAATCATAAGTGCATATGATCCAAGAAGAGAAAGTATGTTAGCTTATGCCTCTCCCTCATATGACATTGCAATGATGACTATCGGTCTTGTTAACAATTGCCTAGGACAATTCCGCATACCAATCCACCATTATTCCACACTTGCTATTTATAATATTTAGTAATATATTCTAACTTTATGATAACAACACCTACCTTTATATTTTAGATCTCCGATATCATACAAATTTATCCACTTCATACCCACAACGTAGTTTTATTTCTCATTGCTAGTTGGAAGCAAACGTTCGGTGTACGTAGAGTCGTATCAGTGGCAGATAGGGCTTGAGAGAATATTGATCTTACCTTTAGCTCCTTGTGGGTTCGACACTCTATACTTATCACTTCCACATTTGGAAATTGCTACGATGATTCCCGACACTTGGGGATTATCAAAAACATGATCAGCACCAAGACTCCATGGGTGTTAGATTCATTACTATCTAGATTATTGACTCTAGTGCAAGTGGGAGACTGAAGGAAATATGCCCTAGAAGTAATAATAAAGTTGTTATTTTATATTTCCATATTCATGATAAAGGTTTATTATTCATGCTAGAATTGTATTGATCGGAAACTTAAATACATGTGTGAATACATAAACAAATATTGTGTCCCTAGTAAGCCTGTACTAAACTAGCTCGTTGATCAAAGATGGTTAAGGTTTCCTAACCATGGACATGTGTTGTCATTTGATAATGGGATCACGTCATTAGGAGAATGATGTGATGGACAAGACCCATCTGTTAGCTTAGCATATTGATTGTTCAGTTTATTGCTATTGCTTTCTTCATGTCAAATACATATTCCTCCGACTATGAGATTATGCAACTCCTGGATACCAGAGGAATACCTTGTGTGTTATCAAACGTCACAACATAACTGGGTGATCATAAAGATGCTCTACAGGTATCTCCGAAGGTGTTTGTTGAGTTGGAATAGATCGAGATTAGGATTTGTCACTCTGAGTATCAGAGAGGTATCTCTGGGCCCTCTTGGTAATACACATCATAAGCTTGCAAGCAAATGACTAAGGAGTTAGTTACAAGGTGATGTATTACGGAACGGGTAAAGAGACTTGCCAGTAACGAGATTGAACTAGGTATGAAGATGCCAACGATTGAATCTTGGGCAAGTAACACATGATGGACAAAGGGAATTATGTATGTTGTCATAACGGTTCGACCGATAAAGATCTTCGTAGAATATGTAGGAACCAATATGGGCATCCAGGTTCCACTGTTGGTTATTGACCGGAGAGGTGTCTCGGTCATGTCTACATAGTTCTCAAACCCGTAGGGTCCGCACGCTTAACGTTCGTTGACGCATAGTGTTATATGAGTTATATGATTTAGTGACCGAATGTTGTTCGGAGTCCCGAATGATATCATAGACATTGACGAGGAGTCTCGAAATGGTCAGAGGTAAAGACTGATATATAGGACGATGGTATTCAGACACCGGAATAGTTTCGGAGTGCACCGGGTACTCATCGGGTCACTAGAAGGGGTTCCGAGCACCCCCGGCAAGTGTATGGGCCTTATGGGCCAAAGGGGGGACAAACCATCCCACAAGGGGGCTGGTGCGCTCCTTCCCTTGGCTGGCCGTCCCTAGGGGAAGGAAAGGGGAGGGGTGGCCCCTCCTGCCTTTCCCTCCTCATGAGAGAAAGGAAAGGGGGGTGCCACCTCCTCCTTCCTTCCTCCCGCACTCCAAATAAGGAAAGGGGCGCCACTTGGGGGAGACCTTGCTACGTCTTGAGCTTGCGTTGGTTTTCCCCGAAGAGGAAGGGATGATGCAGCAGAGTAGCGTAAGTATTTCCCTCAGTTTTTGAGAACAAAGGTATCAATCTAGTAGGAGGCCACGCTCAAGTCCCTCGTACCTGCACAAAGCGATACCTATACGCAACCAACGCGATTAGGGGTTTTCAATCCTTTCACGGTCACTTAGGAGAGTGAGATCTGATATATATAATATTTTTGGTATTTTTCGTATAAAGATGCAAAGTAAAAAGTAAAAGCAAAGTAAAAAAGCAAAGCAAGATTAAAGTGATGGAGGTTGATATGATGAGAATAGACCCGGGGGCCATAGGTTTCACTAGTGTCTTCTCTCAAGAGCATAAGTATTCTACGGTGGGTGAACAAATTACTGTTGAGCAATTGACAGAATTGAGCATAGTTATGAGAATATCTAGGCATGATCATGTATATAGGCATCACGTCTGTGACAAGTAGATCGAAACGATTCTGCATCTACTACTATTACTCCACTCATCGACCGCTATCCAGCATGCATCTAGAGTATTAAGTTAAAAACAGAGTAACACCTTAAGCAAGATGACATGATGTAGAGAGATAAATTCATGCAATATGAAATAAACCCCATCTTGTTATCCTCGATGGCAACAATACAATACGTGCCTTGCTGCCCCTTCTGTCACTGGGTAAGGACACCACAAGATTGAACCCAAAGCTAAGAACTTCTCCCATGGCAAGAACTACCAATCTAGTTGGCCAAACCAAACGGATAATTCAAAGAGACTTGCAAAGATAACCAATCATACATAAAAGAATTCAGAGAAGATTCAAATATTATTCATAGATAGACTTGATCATAAACCCACAATTCATCAGTCTCAACAAACACACTGCAAAAAGAAGATTACATCGAATAGATCTCCACAAGAGAGGGGCGAACTTTGTATTGAGATTCAAAGAGAGAGAAGAAGCCATCCAGCTACTAACTATGGACCCGAAGGTCTGAGATAAACTACTCACACTTCATCGGAGAGGCTAGGATGATGTAGAAGCCCTCCGTGATGACGGCCCTCTTTCGGTGGAGCTCCGGAATAGGCCCCAAGATGGGATCTCGTGGATACAGAAAGTTGCGGCGGTGGAATTAGGTTTTTGGCTCTTTTTCTGATCGTTTGGGGGTACGTGTGTATATATAGGAGGAAGAAGTACGTCGGTGGAGCACCGAGGGGCCCAGGAGGCAGGGGGCGTGCCCCCACCCTCGTAACCTCCTCTTTGACACCCTGGAGTAGGGTCCAAGTCTCCTGGATCACGTTCGGTGAGAAAATCACGTTCCCGAAGATTTTATTCCGTTTGGACTCCGTTTGATATTCTGTTATTCCGAAACACTGAAATAGGCAAAAAAAACAGCAATTCTGGGCTGGGCCTCCGGTTAATAGGTTAGTCCCCAAAATAATATAAAAATGGAAAATAAAGCCCAATATAGTCCAAAACAGTAGATAATATAGCACGGAGCAATCAAAATTTATAGATACATTGGAGACGTATCAGGCATCCCCAAGCTTAATTCCTACTCGTCCTCGAGTAGGTAAATGATAAAAAGAGAATTTTTTATGTGGAGTGCTACTTGGCATAATTTCAATGCAAATCTTCTTCATTGTGGTATGAATATTCAGATTAGAAAGATTCAAGACAAAATTTTATATTGACACAAAAATAATAATACTTCAAGCATACTAACAAAGCAATTATGTCTTCTGAAAATAACATGGCCAAAGAAAGTTATCCCTACAAAATCATATAGTCTGGCTATGCTCCATCTTCACCACACAAAGTATTTAAATCATGCACAACCCCGATGACAAGCCAAGCAATTGTTTCATACTCTAAATTTTTCAAAACCTTTTCAGTCTTCACGCAATACATGAGCGTGAGCCATGGATATAGCACTATAGGTGGAATAGAATGGTGGTTGTGGAGAAGACAAAAAGGAGGGGAAGATAGTCTCACATCAACTAGGCGTATCAACGGGCTATGGAGATGCCCATCAATAGATATCAATGTGAGTGAGTAGGGATTGCCATGCAACGGATGCACTAGAGCTATAAATGTATGAAAGCTCAACAAAAGAAACTAAGTGGGTGTGCATCCAACTTGCTTGCTCACGAAGACCTAGGGCAATTTTGAGGAAGCCCATCATTGGAATATACAAGCCAAGTTCTATAATGAAAAATTCCCACTAGTATATAAAAGTGACAACACATGAGACTCTCTATATGAAGGACATGGTGCTACTTTGAAGCACAATATATGAGACTCGCTATATCATGGTGCTACTTTGAAGCACAAGTGTGGAAAAAAGGATAGTAGAATTGCCACTTTTTATTTATTTTCTTCTTCTTTTTGGGGGCCTTCTTTTTTTCTTTGGCCTTTCTCTTTCTTTAGGACAATGCTCTATTGAATGATGATCATCAAACTTTTATTTATTTACAACTCAATGATTACAACTCGATTCTAAAACAAAGTATGACTCTATATGGATGCCTCCGGCGGTGTATCGGGATATGCAATGAATCAAGAGTGACAAGTATGAAAAAATTATGAATGGTGGCTTTTCCACAAATACTATGTTAACTACATGATCATGCTAAGCAATATGACAATGATGAATGTGTCATGATGAACTACTGGTGGAAAGTTGCATGGCAATATATCTCGGAATGGCTATGGAAATGCCATAATAGGTAGGTATGGTGGCTGTTTTGAGGAAGGTATATGGTAGGTGTATGATACCGGCGAAAGGTGTGCGGTATTTAGAGAGGCTAGCAAAGGTGGAAGGGTGAGAGTGTGTATAATCCATGGACTCAACATTAGTCATAAAGAACTCATATACTTATTGCAAAAATCTAGAAGTTATCAAAGCACAGTATTACGCGCATGCTCCTAGGGGGGTAGATTGGTAGGAAAAGACCACCGCTTGTCCCCGACCGCCACCCATAAGGAAGACAATCAATAAATAAATCATGCTCCGACTTCATCACATAACGGTTCACCATACGTGCATGCTACGGGAATCGCAAACTTTAACACAAGTATTCTTTAAATTCACAACTACTCAACTAGCATGACTTTAATATTATCACCTCCATATCTCAAAACAATTATCATGTTTCAATCTTTTCTTGGTATTCAACACACTCAAAAGAAAGTTTCACAAATCTTGAATACCAAGCATATTATTATTAAGCAAATTACCATGCTATTAAGAGACTCTCAAAATAATTTAAGTGAAGCATGAGAGATCAATAGTTTCTTTAAAACAAATCCACCACCGTGCTCTAAAAGATCTAAATGAAGCACATAGAGCAAAATTATAACACTCAAAAGATCTAAGTGAAGCACATAGAGCAAAATTATAACGCTCAAAAGATATAAGTGAAGCACATAGAGCAAAACTACTTAGCTCAAAAGATATAAGTGAAGCACATAGAGTATTCTATCAAATTTTAATTCATGTATGGCTCTCTCAAAAGGTGTGTACAGCAAGGATGATTGTGGTATACTAAGACACAAAGACACAAATAATACAAGACGCTTCAAGCAAAACACATATCATGTTGGTAAATAAAAATATAGCTCCAAGTAAATTACCGATGGAAGTGGACGAAAGAGGGGATGCCTTCCGGGGCATCCCCAAGCTTTGACTTTTTGGTGTCCTTGGATTATCTTGGGGGTGCCATGGGCATCCCCAAGCTTAGGCTCTTGCCACTCCTTGTTCCATGATCCATCAAAAGAATTCACCCAAAACTTGAAAACTTCACAACACAAAACTCAAAATAGAAAACTCGTGAGCTCCGTTAGCGAAACAAAACAAAAGACCACTTCAAGGTACTGTAATGAACTCATTATTTATTTATATTGGTGTTAAACCTACTGTATTCCAACTTCTCTATGGGTTATAAACTATTTTACTAGCCATAGATTCATCAAAATAAGCAAACAACACACGAAAAACAGAATCTGGCAAAAACAGAACAGTCTGTAGTAATCTGTAGCTAGCGCAAGATCTGGAACCCCAAAAATTCTAAAATAAATTGCTGGACGTGAGGAATTTATCTATTAATCATCTTAAAAAATAATTAACTAAATATCACTCTTAATATAAAAATAACAGCAGTTCTCGTGAGCGCTAAAGTTTCTGTTTTTTATAGCAAGTTCAACAAGACTTTCCCCAAGTCTTCCCAATGGTTCTACTTGGCACAAACACTAATTAAACACAAAAAACACAACCAAAACAGAGGCTAGATAATTTATTTATTACTAATAAGGAGCAAAAAGCAAGGAATAAAAATAAAATTGGGTTTCCTCCCAACAAGCGCTATCGTTTAACGCCCCTAGCTAGGCATAAAAGCGAGCATAGATCTAAGTTGTGCCGTCTTTGGTAGGCAATTCTTCGATGAAGCATCTATTTACCTTAGGAATTTATTTATTTATAGTGATTATCAAACTTTTAGGCACAAGATCAAAAAATTCATTTATAGCAATTGGTTCCTTAATGATATCAAAAAGATTGGGATGAATACTTATAGACATAAAATCCGCAGTTTCCTTAGATGATTCACCCTTATTTTTAGGAACATACATAAGCTTGGCAATTTTAGTAGGAGGACTTGGAGTATTCTTTACGGAAGATAAAGCAGTTCCCAAGTTTGTAATGATACCCTCAAGTTTATCAATTCTAGTAGAATCTAAGTTCATTCTCTCATTAACTATGGGTTCTTTTTCCTTAATATTTTTCAAAGTCATTCCTACCTTAGATCCATATTGGGTAATTTGATTGTGGATCTTTTTATCTAGATTTTCAATTGATTCAATAGTATAAACTTTATTTTCAATAATTTCGAGTCTTTGCATAACATGCTCCAAAGTTAACATGGTTCCATTAACCAAAAGAGGTGGTGAGCCAAATAAATTTAGCATAGCATTATGAGAATCAAAAGTATGGCTACCCAAGAAGTTCCCTTCGGTAATGGTATCAAGGATATATCTATACCAAGGATTAACACCTACATAAAAATTGCAGAGAAGAACTAAGGTAGATTGCTTCCTGGTAGATCTATTTTGAGCATTGCAAATTCTATACCAAACATCTTTTAGATTTTCTCCCTCCCTTTGTTTAAAATTTAGAACTTCACTCTCGGGAGACAACGGAGAAGATATGAGACTAGTCATGACGACAAGCAAACAAACTTGCACACGAGCAAACAAGAGCAAACGGGCAAAAGAGGCAAATAGAGAAGGAGGATAGAGAGAGAGGGCGAATAAAACGTCAAGGGTGAATTGGGAGGAGAGGAAAACGAGAGGCAAATGGCAAATAATGTAATGCGAGAGATAGGGATTGTGATGGGTACTTGGTATGTTGACTTTTTGCGTAGACTCCCCGGCAACGGCGCCAAAAATCCTTCTTGCTACGTCTTGAGCTTGCGTTGGTTTTCCCCGAAGAGGAAGGGATGATGCAGCAGAGTAGCGTAAGTATTTCCCTCAGTTTTTGGGAACCAAGGTATCAATCCAGTAGGAGGCCACGCTCAAGTCCCTCGTACCTGCACAAAGTGATAGCTACTCGCAACCAACACGATTAGGGGTTGTCAATCCCTTCACGGTCACTTACGAGAGTGAGATTTGATAGATATAATATTTTTGGTATTTTTGGTATAAAGATGCAAAGTAAAAAGTAAAAGCAAAGTAAAAAAGCAAAGCAAGATTAAAGTGATGGAGATTAATATGATGAGAATAGACCCGGGGGCCATAGGTTTCACTAGTGGCTTCTCTCAAGAGCATAAGTATTCTACGGTGGGTGAACAAATTACTGTTGAGCAATTGACAGAATTGAGCATAGTTATGAGAATATCTAGGCATGATCATGTATATAGGCATCACGTCCGTGACAAGTAGATTGAAACGATTCTGCATCTACTACTATTACTCCACTCATCGACCGCTATCCAGCATGCATCTAGAGTATTAAGTTAAAAACAGAGTAACGCTTTAAGCAAGATGACATGATGTAGAGAGATAAATTCATGCAATATGAAATAAACCCCATCTTGTTATCCTCGATGCCAATGATACAATACGTGCCTTGCTTCCCCTTCTGTCACTGGGTAAGGACACCGCAAGATCGAACCCAAAGCTAAGCACTTCTCCCATGGCAAGAACTACCAATCTAGTTGGCCAAACCAAACGGATAATTCGAAGAGACTTGCAAAGATAACCAATCATACATAAAAGAATTCAGAGAAGATTCAAATATTATTCATAGATAGACTTGATCATAAACCCACAATTCATCGGTCTCAACAAACACACTGCAAAAAGAAGATTACATCGAATAGATCTCCACAAGAGAGGGGGAGAACTTTGTATTGAGATTCAAAGAGAGAGAAGAAGCCAACCAGCTACTAACTATGGACCCGAAGGTCTGAGGTAAACTACTCACACTTCATCGGAGAGGCTAGGATGATGTAGAAGCCCTCCGTGATGACGGCCCTCTTCCAGCGGAGCTCCGGAACAGGCCCCAAGATGGGATCTCGTGGATACAGAAAGTTGCGGTGGTGGAATTAGGTTTTTGGCTCCTGTTCTGATCGTTTGGGGTACGTGTGTATATATAGGAGGAAGAAGTACGTCGGTGGAGCACAAAGGGGCCCACGAGGCAGGGGGCGCCCCCCACCCTCGTGACCTCCTCTTTGACCCCCTGGAGTAGGGTCCAAGTCTCCTGGATCACGTTTGGTGAGAAAATCACGTTCCGAACGATTTTATTCCGTTTGGACTCCGTTTGATATTCTGTTTATCCGAAACACTAAAATAGGCAAAAAAACAGCAATTCTAGGCTGGGCCTCCGGTTAATAGGTTAGTCCCAAAATAATATAAAAGTGGAAAATAAAGCCCAATATAGTCCAAAACAGTAGATAATATAGCATGGAGCAATCAAAAATTATAGATACGTTGGAGACGTATCAAATAGCACTCTCCAAATAAAAATGACAGCAGTTCTCGTGAGCGCTAAAGTTTCTGTTTTTTACAGCAAGTTCAACAAGACTTTCCCCAAGTCTTCCCAACGGTTCTAATTGGCACAAACACTAATTAAACACAAAAAACACAACCAAAACATAGGCTAAATAATTTATTTATTACTAAACAGGAGCAAAAGGCAAGGACTAAAAATAAAATTGGTTTGCCTCCCAACAAGCGCTATCGTTTAACGCCCCTAGCTAGGCATAAAAGCGAGGATAGATCTAAGTATTGCCATCTTTGGTAGGCAATCCATAAGTGGCTCTCATGATAGTTTCATATGGCAATTTTATTTTCTTTCTTGGAAAGTGTTCCATGCCCTTTTTTAATGGAAATTGAAATCTAATATTCCCTTCCTTCATATCAATAATCGCACCAACCGTTCTAAGGAAAGGTCTACCAAGAATAATAGGGCAAGAAGGATTGCAATCTATATCAAGAACAATGAAATCTACAGGCACATAATTTCTATTTGCAACAATAAGAACATCATTAATCCTTCACATAGGTTTCTTAATAGTAGAATCCGCAAGATGCAAGTTTAGAGAGCAATCATTAAAATCACGGAAATCTAGCAAATCACACAAAGTTTTGGGGATAGTGGAAACACTAGCACCCAAATCACACAAAGCATAAAACTCATGATTTTTAATTTTAATTTTGATAGTTGGTTCCCACTCATCATAGAGTTTTCTAGGGATAGAAACTTTCAACTCAAGTTTTTCTTCATAAGATTGCATCAAGGCATCAACAATATGTTCGGTGAAGGCTATCTTTTGACTATAAGCATGTGAAGAATTTAGCATGGATTGCAACAAGGAAATAGAATCAATTAAAGAGCAACTTTCATAATTAAATTCCTTGAAATCCAATATAGTGGGTTTAGCAACATCTAGATTTTTATTTCTTTCAATCCCACTTTCATCAATTTCATCATAAAGATCTAAATACTCCAAATTTTTAGAATGCCTTCTAGGTAAAGGAAGATCATATTCAGTTTCATCAAGATTCATATTGCAAAACAAAGATTTAATAGGAGACACATCAATAACTTTTAGATCTTCATCTTGATTTTCATAGGAATTGGAAGAACACGCTTTAATGAAGGCATCTTTGGAAGCACGCATCCTAGCGGTTCTTTCCTTGCACTCATCAATGGAAATTCTCATAGCTTTGAGAGACTCATTGATATCATGCTTAGGAGGAATAGATCTAAGCTTTAAAGAATCAACCTCAAGAGAAATTCTATCAATGTTCCTAGCCAAATCATCAACTTTAAGCAATTTCTCTTCGAGCAAAGCATTAAAATTCTTTTGCGAATTCATAAACTCTTTAACACTATTCTCAAATTCAGAGGGCATCTTATTATAATTTCCATAAGAGTTGTTGTAGGAATTCCCATAATTATTAGAAGGATTACTAGGATATGGCCTAGGATTAAAATTCCCTCTATAAGCGTTGTTACCAAAATTATTCCTACCAACAAAATTCACATCCATAGATTCATTGTTATTCTCAATCAATGTAGACAAAGGCATATCATTAGGATCAGAAGAAACACTCTTAGTAGCAAATAATTTCATAAGTTCATCCATCTTTCCACTCAAAATATTGATTTCTTCTATCGCATGCACTTTTTTATTAGAAGATCTTTCAGTATGCCATTGAGAATAATTAACCATAATATTATCTAGGAGTTTAGTAGCATCTCCTAAAGTGATTTCCATAAAAGTGCCTCCCGTGGCCGAATCTAAAAGATTTCTAGTAGCAAAATTCAATCCGGCATAAAATTTTTGTATAATCATCCACAAATTCAAACCATGAGCAGGGCAATTACGTATCATTAATTTCATTCTCTCCCAAGCTTGTGCAACATGTTCATGATCAAGTTGCTTAAAGTTCATAATATCGTTTCTAAGAGATATGATCTTAGCGGGAGGGAAATACTTAGAGATAAAAGCATCTTTGCACTTGTTCCAAGAATCAATACTATTTTTAGGCAAAGACAAAAACCAAGCTTTAGCACGATCTCTAAGCGAAAAAGGAAATAGATTCAATTTAATGACATCATTATCGACACCTTTTTCTTTTGCATATCACATAAATCAACGAAGCTATTCAGATGAGTAGTGGCATCTTCACTAGGAGGGTCGGCGAATTGATCTTTCATAACAAGATTCAACAAAGCAGTATTGATTTCACAAGATTCAGTATTGGCAAGAGGAGCAATCGGAGTGCTAAGGAAATCATTATTATTGGTATTGGTGAAGTCACACAATTTGGTAGGATCTTGAGCCATCGCGACAAACAAGCAATCCAACACACGGGCAGGCAAGTGAGAAAAAGGCAAACAGAAAAGAGAGGCAGAGAAGGAGAAGGAGATTGGGAAAGAGAGGGCGAATAAAACAGCAAGGGTGAAGTGGGGGAGAGGAAAACAAGAGGCAAATGGCAAATAATGTAATGCGAGAGATAGGGACTATGATGGGTACTTGGTATGTTGACTTTTTGCGTAGACTCCCCGGCAACGGCGCCAGAAATTCTTCTTGCTCCCACTTGAGCTTGCGTTGGATTTCCCCGAAGAGGAAGGGATGATGCAGCAGATTAGCGTAAGTATTTTCCTCAGTTTTTGAGAACCAAGGTATCAATCCAGTAGGAGGCCACGCTCAAGTCCCTCGTACCTGCACAAAACGATATTTACTCGCAACCAACGCGATTATGGGTTGTCAATCCCTTCACGGTCAATTACGAGAGTGAGATCTGATAGATATAATATTTTTGGTATTTTTGGTATAGAGATGCAAAGTGAAAAGTAAAAGGCAAAGTAGAAAGCAAAGCAAGATTAAAGTGATGGAGATTGATATGATGAGAATAGACCCAGGGGCCATAGGTTTCACTAGTGGATTCTCTCAAGAGCATAAGTATTCTACGGTGGGTGAACAAATTACTGTTGAGCAATTGACAGAATTGAGCATGGTTATGAGAATATCTAGGCATGATCATGTATATAGGCATCACATCTGTGACAAATAGACCGAAACGATTCTGCATCTACTACTATTACTCCACTCATCGACCGCTATCCAGCATGCATCTAGAATATTAAGTTAAAAACAGAGTAATGCTTTAAGCAAGAGGACACGATGTAGAGAGATAAATTCATGCAATATGAAATAAACCCCATCTTGTTATCCTCGATGGCAATGATGCAATACGTGCCTTGCTGCCCCTTCTGTCACTGGGAAAGGACACCACAAGATCGAACCCAAAGCTAAGCACTTCTCCCATGGCAAGAACTACCAATCTAGTTGGCCAAACCAAACGGATAATTCGAAGAGACTTGCAAAGATAACCAATCACACATAAAAGAATTCAGAGAAGATTCAAATATTATTCATAAATAGACTTGATCATAAACCCACAATTCATCGGCCTCAACAAACACACCGCAAAAAGTAGAAGATTACATCGAATAGATCCCCACGAGAGAGGGGGAGAACTTTGTATTGAGATCCAAAAAGAGAGAAGAAGCCATCTAGCTAATAACTATGGACCCGAAGGTCTGAGGTAAACTACTCACACTTCATCGGAGAGGCTATGATGATGTAGAAGCCCTCCGTGATGACAGCCCTCTCCGGCGGAGCTCCGGAACAGGCCCCAAGATGGGATCTCGTGGATACAGAAAGTTGCGGCGGTGGAATTAGGTTTTTGGCTCCCTATCTGTTCGTTTGGGGGTACGTAGGTATATATAGGAGGAAGGACTACGTCGGTGGAGCACCGAGGGGTCCACAGGGCAGGGGGCACGCCCTAGGGGGTGGGCGCACCCCCCACCCTCGTGACCGCCTCTTTGACTCCTTGGAGTTGGGTCCAAGTCTCGTGGATCACGTTCGGTGAGAAAATCACGTTCCCGAAGGTTTTATTCCGTTTGGACTCCGTTTGATATTATGTTTTTCTGAAATACTGAAATAGGCAAAAAAACAGCAATTCTGGGCTGGGCCTCCGGTTAATAGGTGACTCCCAAAAATAATATAAAAGGGGAAAATAAAGCCCAATATAGTCCAAAACAGTAGATAATATAGCATGGAGCAATCAAAAATTATAGATACGTTGGAGACGTATCAGTGAGCTAGGAGACGACATCGGTGAAGCGCACCTGATGCGGTGGAACTCGACGTTTGTGAGGCACGTCGGTTGCGGCGGCCGACTTTGTCGGTGGACCACCCGGTGCGGTGGACGAGGGCGTAGATGAGGTAGCTCCGGTGCGGTGGTGAAGCGCGACCGTCGTCTTCGTCATCGTCGTCTGGCACAGAGGTGGGGAACGGTGGAGAAAGAGATGAGACGAGGGGCGATTCGAGGGTTGGCAGCGAATTAGGGATTGGAGCAATCTAGGCGCGGAAGGGGACGATGGAGAAGAGAAATTTGGCAGGGCTGGAATTGGGGCCGCCGGATATTTCAATCCGAAACGTGGAAGTGCGAACTTATATTGTTGTCATCCTTTTTTGGGGGGGAGGGGGGGTGGGTGGATGGGTGCTACGCGTTCGTCCGACACATGCGACCACCCCGACAGGACTATGCTTCGGTGCCTTAAGGCACCTGCCTTTGTGTCCATGACATATGGGCCCAACAAGTGGCTGGCCCACATGTCAGTGACCCAAAGGCAGTTGCCTTTAAGGCACCGAAGCAGCGTCCACCCCGACACGGCCCTGGTTTGCCTGGTGTGCCTACATTTGAGAATGCAAACGAATCTTCTTTCATTTGCAAACGAATCTGTATGTATTACCATGCCCGTGTTTTTCCTTGCAATAATTAGTCATTCGAAACGAGATACTCCATCCGTTCACTTTTGTAAGTCGTTTCAGACAACTTAAAATGAACTGTTTTGCACATTGTCTGAAATGTCTTCAAGGTCTTATAAAAGTGAACAGAGGGAGTACTATAAATTAATTAATGAGGAGTTATTTGAAAAAAAATCGAAATGGTACCCACGCTAACGTGGATTAGAGTGTGTGTCACATAATTAGTTATTTGAATTAGAGTGTGTGTCACGTAGTTAGTTATTTGAATTAGAGTGTGTGTCACGTAGCGATCTCCAATTCTAACGTGGATTTCGCATTTCACTGTATCCATGCTACTTTTTTAATACAAATTCATATGTATATGATGAACACCATGGTAGTGAGAAAACTTTTGGATGGATTCAAACATATGACCTACAAAATAGCACAACAAACTGAGTCAATGTCAACTTTTCGAAACTTAGTATGGCACGAATTCGAAATAATTACCCGTATGCCTGGTCCTCGGTTCAAATCTTACAATGTACACCGAATTGAAACATCGATATTAAGTCTCGTACTATGTACATTCAAATGTTGTTTTTAGCCCCCCCCCCCCGCACAAACGCTACATACTTCCTGTATCGGTCAATCTTCCTCTCCTAACCACCTTAGGAAGCTATCGGTTTCCAACACATTCATTTCTTTCTCTCCATGTTTCGATCTCTTAAGTCTCTCAACTACACAACCCCTTTTTCCACTCTGTTACCAAATGTATTTACCTCACACACCCGCCATTGCACCCCATGCCGAGCTCTCTCTCTCCCCCCTCTCCCTCTCACCCTCTCGCGCTAAATACATGCATTGCCTATCTAGCCCCCCAACCTCTCGTGCATGGCACGCACGCACGTTGTATATCTAGGTCACTCCCTCGAGACTGTCTCACTCTTTCTTCCACGGCGGGCCACACTCGCTCAATCTCGCTCTCTTTATCTGAGTCTCGTTTAACCTCGTTTTCTTTCACACACAAATGATATATCTCCCTGTTCGGGCCTCGATCGACACACTCTATACTCTCTCACGCAGATTGTCTATCTAGGTCAGTCCATCCAAGCCGCCACCACTCTTTCGACCTCATGGTGGGCCACGCTCACTCAATCTCTCTCTCTCTCTCTCCGTATGTCTCGATTGACCTCGCTCTTTCTCGGACAAAAACGATATATCACCATGTTTGAGCCCAATTCGACCTATTCACATTGTATACTCTCTCACGCACATCGTCTATCTAGGTCACTCTCTCCAACCCGTCTCACTCTTTCGATCGCACGGCGACCCTATGTGATCGGTTGACCTTGCTTCCTCCCACGCACAAAATATATCTACACGTCTGTGACTGGATCATCTCTCAAGCTCTATCTTACAGCCCTCACCCTTGCCAAAAAGCTCAATCAGACAATATCTCTCCAGAGCATATATATTTGTTCAATGAATGTCAGACCACACTCACTTTGTCTCTCTATCTATATGTCTCTCGATTGACCTCGCTTTCTCACACCGTATCTTCCACGCGTTGAAGCTACTACCTCTCCATCCCTCGCAAAGCCGAAGCTATTTACATTGCGAGGGGCACTCCAACCTTGGATTAATTTGTGTAGGCATTCATTCCGGTCGGTTTAGATTATATTTTCGTAGCATTCGGCCCACAACTACTCCAATCACCGTAGCGGGTAATTAAGCTATGGGGAGCACCTAATATGAGCACCTGGGAGCCGTTGGATCTAAGATGCAGCGGCACACACGAGGCCTGAATGTTTTATTTGCAAAAAAACCTTTGGAGAGTTAGGAAATTGCGCATAATTACAAAGACTACTCCCAAGCCATTGGATCTCACTTCCAACGGTGTAAAAACTCATAACACCATAGTATCTAAGTTGCGGGGTGGATGTGATATTCTATGCCACTGTCATTTTTGTTCATAAACTTGCGAAAAAACGTGTAACTCGTGTTGTTACTTGTCTAACCGCGCAAAGTGTTTGTTCAAAAAAACCATCCTACACTGAAATATCGGAACAAAACACGGGGGTCCCACTTGTCATTAATCAAATTTGGACCTAAAACTAACAAATCTGAAAGACGAGATTCGAACTGGCAACCTAGACTACAAAGCGTAAGTCGATAGCCTGAAAAAACGAACGGTTGTTGGCTTTGTCCCATAACTTGATTTTATACAGTACTTGCATTGAGTAGAGTAGAGGGAGTGCCTCGTCAACACGTGCATGACCGTTATCTCACTTACTAGTGGGTCCCAGGTCTGCGATCTCAATCTCTCTTCTCTCCATCGTCTAACCTTTGCACGGCCACACACGAAGAGCGGCGCTAGCTTGCCATGGTGTTATTACAACTAAAAAAACATGGAAAATAGAAGAATCACCTAGAACAAGAGACGTTGTGGCTGGTCGAGATGGAGCTAACCACATCTATCCTTCGTGCCACGTTTGCATGATGAAGCTGTGTGGCTAGTGGGATGTTTTCAACCGACTGGCTGGGTCCCGAGGTCGAACCATAGGTACTCTACTACGTCTGATACAGTATATTTTTACACGCACAATTTTTCCTCCATGCCGAGACGTGGCACACCCTACCGCGGTTTCGGGGTCCTCCCGGGTGGTGCACGCATATATTCTTCCTGACGTGGGACGCCCTACCGCGCGTTTTCTGGGTCCTCCTCGGTCGTAGCGCCGAAGCAAGTAAATGAGTCGTCAAATCACGAAAGACCACCTTTCCCGCCGAGTACATCAGTGAAGCACGGTGGCTAGCTAGTTGGGCTAGTTCGACCGATTAGCTAGGCCGCCGCCACATTTGTTTTTTCACCCCTTTTTTTATCTACTTGCCGCAGGTAAATTTAAATATCCACCGCAGGCGTTGCTCTGGTGTTTGGGTGCGGCAGGATTTTTAATTTTTTGATTGACGGGAGCAGGCGCGGCAGGATTTTTAATTTTTTGATTGACGGGAGCAGGCGCGGCAGCAATTAGTCACGATGACTCCGCCTGTACCCACTGCTCCCTGATGTGAGAAGTCGTCGACTGGTGTTTTACCGTGGTGAAAACCAAAAGATTCCCCGCTCCCTCCGCCTTCCCGTAGATTGCATTGCCTTTCAGCCGTTTCGCCCCCTTTGCTTCCTCTCCCCATTGCTTCTACCTGGTGCCATGGCGGCGCAGCAGATCACGGAGTCCGAGGTGAGGCTCCTGACACAGGAGCTCCATGCCAAGGATGCGGAGCTCAGGGCCAAGGACGTGGAGCTCTGTGAGCTCAAGGAGGAGAGGAGTGCCATGCTCCTCCGTTATGTGCGGGAGTTCACGGAGCTTCAAAAGCGGCAGGCGTCCACCACAAAGATGCTCGAGGCATCGGCGGTTGCTGCAGAAAGCGGGAGATACGATAGGCCGTCAGGGGAGCCGGCTGGAGCGCGAGCAGGCTGATCGTGACGAGGTCCAGTATTGCCTCAGCCACTTGGTGAACCAAGTTGCCACGCACGTGTTGCGGCTGCGCGATGCCTACCGTCGTGCCAGTGCGACAATGCCGGCCGTCGGGCTAAACCCTCTGCATGGGCATGTCCATGTCTCAGCGCAACATGACCGTTGGATCAAACTCAGATGGTGCAGATCAGTCACTGTAGCACAAAGCGTGTGGGTGTGTTTGGTTGCATTCTCATCTCAATATAGTTGTTTCCTCTTCGTGTATTTTTGTCAACCTACTAGTGTGGACTCATGCACCCTTCATGCACTCTGCCAAACACCCAAAAGTGGGTCGAGAAGGGAACTTTTGCTCCCATCCTGTGCACCCTTCATACACCCTGCCTAACACTATTCTTGCTTCATGTGGTTCATGTTTCATGGAGTACTATAGCACCGTACTCTCCGTGCGCTGTGGACCTAGTTCTGTTAACATTGATCTCACCGTCCATTCTCGACTGGACAGTCGAAAAAGTGGTACTATGTTACATATAGGAGTAGTTGACATGCGCACAACATCATTTGTTATCATCATATCTTACTATACTAGCAACAAGATTGTGTAGTACTGACGTATGAACCACTGCACATGCCTAGTAGTAGGAGCACTGTGTATGTTCAAGTGGATGCCGTGTTTCGCACTCCTCCATCGTAAGAGTGGAAACGCTTGTTGTAATCATTTTTTTTCCTGAAAATCAGTGGACACGCTCTACCATGCGGATCCTCCTCCAGCCATGCACTAAATTACTCACTTTCGCCGACGTGTGGGACAGCCAGCATCGGGGTCCACCGGCCATGCACTAAATTACTCCGTAGTAGAGTGACGGTAGACTACCCCGATCGAAGCGCCGCAGTAATGCCCAATGAGCCGTCAAATCACAAAACCCCCTCCTTTCCAGCAGTAAGTTGGACGGACGAAGCAACCATCATTTCACTCTTCTCTCTCAGCTTCATCTCTACCCAACCCTCGCTTCTGCCTCATCTTTTTCCTCATTTCTTCAAGAAAAGCCCGACCTGCTTCTGCCATTGTTCTTCTCTCCCAAAGAAGGAAAAGTGAGCGCATGAATGGTGTTGATTCTGGCCAAGGCCCGGTCTTGCAACCTCGAGACTGATCCTATAACTCCCTCTCTTTTCTTCTTTTGGGTTTGTGATTATGGTTTCTTTTATTTTATTTCTATTTGGCAGTTTCTTGATGGACGCTGGAGCACCGGCCGAAGTGATGTCTATGGCTCCGGCCAAAACCGTCGAGGCTCATGGTACGAAGAACCGCAAGCACCCCGCCGAGACTACCGCAGACAAGCTCAAAGCCATCGCCCTGTCCAAGCCCCCCTCTTCGGGATCCCTCATTAAGCAAGTCCAGGTAATATCTCTTCTTGACGATCTTTTTCTCGATCTTGATCATGTTTTTTCATCTAACACACAGTACTAGTAGTAGTAGTAGTACAACTTTCTGGGTGATCTTGCATGTGATTTTTGTGTACCAAATGACGGTTCTAAATTTCTCTTTTGACCAAAACATGCGAGAGGTTGACACTGATTTCTTATAGATTACTTTCAACTACTCCCTCTGTCCCAAATTTCTTGTCTTAGATTTGTCTAGATACGGATGTATCTAATACTAAAATGTGACTTGATACATCTGTATCTAGACAAATCTAAGACAAGAATTTTGGGACGGAGGGAGTACTTTATGAACATCAATGCTACCTTTTAAGAGGGTATATTTGCCTCAGTAACTTGTGTTATGGATATTGCATGTAATCCCTCTGCTCTCATGCCTTTGAAGACATGTTCTAGTGTCTTTGTTCACTCATTTCTGTGCGTATATGTAGTCATATATGGAGTATAATATCGAAAATCATCTTATATTCCTGAACGGAGGTAGTAATAAAATATGGTTTCTGTTTGAATTAGAACCAGGTCCGCGATGGAGATGAAGTTCTCAAAGTCATGCCGTGTGAACTGGAAGACCTGATGATGAGTTCTGCTGCTGAACTATCCAGCTGTTGTGTCCTTGTCGCCATGTGTCCTGACTAGTGTTTTCCTATAGCATTGTTGTCAGGCGTGTTCTCGAGGCTGTACTTGACCACAACAATTTCCTGGTTGTGCCTTCGATTACGAAGGGTGTGGTTCTTGTAAAGCTTCCCAACAAATCTGATGCGGCCTGTCTTCATCATCATGTTTATGAGTGGAAAGACCACTCTGTTAGGTTCTCCAAGGTTGACAAGATGGTGATGGTGCATGTAGACATCTCACACCGAAGTCCATGGCCTAGTCAGTTATGCGGGGTTCATCCCGTAGGTCGGTGGCAAAAAATAGTCTGCAGAGTTTAGTTAGTGCAACTTTGCTTGTCTGTAGTAAGTACTATTGTTCAGTACTTGATTTGTGTTTGTGAACCCTGTATTGTTTATTAGTACTGCCGCTTTTGGTGTGTGGTCAGTCCTGAGAACGGTCTATGTTAATGTCTGTCCACTCAATTCAGTCTGTATATTTTGAAGTATCCATATCATATTTTTTGTGAGGACGGTCTATCAATTATGGTTACACTCCAATATCTGTATGCATTGCAGGGTTTATCGCACCCACCAGGATTTCCAGCCCCATGGATGTTCGGTCCATACGATTTGTCACGACCTTTGGACTGTCCTGCTTGTGGGAGTAGGCGGGGCCCCTGCATGCCACGCGTAGTTGGACGATCAATCTTCTGTTTAGTACTTCAACATAGTGATTTCCTGGTAAGGATTCACTCGTGTCACATCAAGTAAATCTTATTGATTTACTGTCTAAATCTTATTGATTTAATGTCATGTTTTCTTTCTTTTCCTGCAATTTTATGATGCAGGTTTTGCCATGTGACATTCATCACAGAATAAACCGTTTGGTTTGCTCTACGATGGCTATTTTTGCAGGTTTCACTTCTTATGTCGTGTCAGTAACGAAGGCACTGTCCATCACTTATATTACTGGAAAAAATTGGATCAGTCTGTTGTCTGAGTACAAGCTGAATCCCTATGATGAACTGCAGTTTGGTTTAACAAAAACGCCACAATTAGTCCTTCTCGTTTAAAAGAAATGAAGAAAAAGACTGGATCACGGTCACGGATCCTAGTCAAGTTAGAAAGCTGATCATAGCAGACCAGACACGATCACCGCTGTCTCGCACAGATCGAGCACCGACAGTTGCTCTAGCACTAACAGCGGCAGCAGCTCAGTCTGATCCAGCTGAGGATTGGGCACCGACCGCGTCAGCGGATCAGTCTGATCTACCGGAGGATCGGGCATCGACACCGGCACCTGCTCCGACACCGGCACCAGCTCTACAAGGAGCACCATCTCCGGCAGCAGCAGCGGCTTCGGCACCTGCACCAACACTTGCACTTGCAGGCAGTAGGCTGCAGTTCGCACTTCATATACCAAAGTCCTTACAAAAACCGACATGTCCACCTTCTTGGTAAGCATTGGCCGCCCAAGTGCTTCGTTCTTTTTTCTTTCCATGTTGTTTCACATGATTCACTGTGTTGATCTAACTGTTTGGGTATGTCTTCTTGTTTGCAAACAGAGAATTCCTAGAGCATGAGGGAGTCGTTCAACAATCCGGGCGACCGCGGCCAAGTTTCTCTTACCATGCGCAGCCTTGGTGTGAATGAACCTGCTCAATATATCGTAAGTACAAAGGATGGTCACATGATGATTGATGCTAAAGGATGGTCAAGGTTCAAATCTAAATCATATCTTGCGGTAGGGGATGATGTCAAAATCGAACTTTCTCTGCAAGGAGAGCTAGTCCAAAAACTTTGAAATTCTTCAGTAGCAGCATGCAACTTCCTAACTGATCTATCTCTGAGAGATTTTATGTAATAATCTGGCATGGTGAAACAAGTGTCCTGTGTGTATAAGTAGTACGATAGTATTATTTATCACATGGTATATCGTTGATAGAATTGCAACTCTGATTGTTGGTTAGGAACTGTCATTCGATTCCATTCCAATAGCTGACGTGCTTTATTCAATTTTGTGTATTCGCCTTGCGACAGCATCTAAAACCAGTGCCGTACCGATCGCTTGCAATATGAAAAGCGCTGAGGTAGAACACATGGGCCCCAAACATGCAGGGTCGGCCTGCGGCCCAAAGTCCAGAACCTGGTTTCGAGAAGCACTAGCTCAGTGCAGAAGTGGCGTCCTCCTCCTGCTGTGGGTTGGGCGAAGATGAATGTTGATGCTTGCGTTATCTCGCAATGGTGAAAGGGGAGCCCTGGCAGTTGTGAGCCGGGATCATACAGGCTTCTTCCTTGGAGCATCGGCACTGGTGTGCGAAAGTGTTACTGATCCAGAGATCCTAGAGGCAATGGCATGTTGCGAGGGGCTATCTCTGGCTCTTGACTTAAACCTGCAACAAGTTCAGATTAGCACCGATTGTTCAGCAACAGTCAAGCATATCGGAGAGGCATACTTGGGGCCCAGCAAAGTTATTATGGACGAGATCAAGATGAAGAAGAATATGTTCCAAACCATGGAGATCATACATGAAAAACGCGAGTGTAATGTTGAAGCGCATGTGCTCGCAAAAGCTGCTACTTCTTTGCCCTGTGGACGCCATCTTTGGCTCACAGGAACCCCCGAAATTATTTGTATACCTATGACTGTTAATCTTCAATAAAGCAGCTTTTATCCTCAAAAACATCTGAGTATTATATTCTCATCTGAACCCATAATGCCCGTGCGTTGCAGAGGGAGTATTTTTCTCGGCAAGGTGAGCCTGTGATATAAGAATTTGTATATTTCTTTACAGAGGGAGTATCTCTCTGTCAAAAAATATATTTATGTGTACTAGTTACTCCTGTCTTTCTACTTCCTTTCGCTGATATGTGGGGCAACCGGCAACGGGGTCCACGTGCCATATGCACAAATTAGAGTGCACAACTTCACGGTAGACACACCCCGGTCGTAGCGCCGCAGTAATGCCCAATGAGCCGTCAAATCACAACCCCCCTTTCCAGCTTTAGCAGTAAGCTGGACGGACGAAGCGGCAATATTTCACTGGGCCTGAATCCCCTTCTCCCTCGTCTGCTTGTTCAGAGAAAACCCCCTCTCGGCGATTGCATAGGGTTTTCTCATGGAGAACCAGGTACGAATTCTTCATCCATCCCCGATAAACCCAAGTCCCTTGGTCGCAGGTAATCCTAGGATGGCAGCCGCCGCCGTTGATGCATTTTTCTTCCTACTGAATCTAGTGTGTTTCATTTGCAGTGCCCAAAGTGCGAGTACCCTACAGGTTTCTGCGCCCTCGGCGAGACGCCACACTTGTTCCTTCTCATCCTAACACAGCATTTTGAAACGCGCACAGTATGTTCCTAGAATCCTCTTTTCTATCCGGGAGGGTGGGGTTTTTTTGAACATGTTGTGTTCTCATATTATTTTTCCTGCAGTGTATTATTTGCTCTGCCAGAACACATGTACTCAAGATGCTCGGCCTTGCCATAACTGAATACACTAGTTTAATGGTCACAGTGAAGACAAGCCATGGATATAAGTTCCGAGTTGGGTTCATGAACCAAGAAGATCGCTGCTTTTTTTATGGCCGAACTTGGATAAACTTTCTCAAGTGTTACGGACTGAAAGTTGGCGCACGAATGTTGATGGAAATAGCAGAACCTGGTCTCATCTTCACTGCGATCTTCCACCCCGACGTCGTTCCAATTGTTCATCCATGTTAGTTTTGTATCTGGTTCTTGCTTGTTGCCTCAATTACTTCTTAATCCACCTATTCTATCTAACTATCACAATTTAACTTTAGAAGTAGCAACGAATCTCTCACGAAGATGCTACTTCTAACTAATTATTTTCTTATAATTGGTGGCAACGTGTAGGTTTTTTTCAGAGTAAGCAGTTTGCTCGTTTGTTACTCTCTAATAACTCGGCTGTTACTAATGGCACTGAAGTTGATTGATCGACATCCACAAGTTCTACACTTTATTGATCGTCTTGAGGTCTTGTGGGGCGTTTCAATGGTGGAAGGCACGTGGATAATGTGTGCCAACTGCTGCACTCGTTGAACCAGGTCTAACACTAGTAGAAAACGGAGCTTTAGCACCGGTTCGTAAGGGCCTTTAGTGCCGGATCCATAACCGGCACTAAAGGGTAGGCACTAAAGCCCCCCCCTTTAGTACCGGTTCGGCACGAACCGGCGCTAAAGTGCCACCACGTGGCGTGAGCTCACGCCCTGGTATGGGGGACCTTTAGTACCGGTTGGTGTTACCAACCGGTACTAAAGGTTTTTTTGAATTATTTTTTAAAAAAATTGGAAATTTTTTTTGATTTTTTTTCGATTTTTAATTTTTCTGAATTATTTGATGATTTAGTCTCTAATCACCTATTTTAACTGCTCAAGTGTGGATCACTCATTCCATTTCCGAGTCTGCACTTATTGTTTTCCTGACAATAGTAAGATGTCAATCCTATTAACCCTCAGGAGTTTAGCTTGAGCATGAAGTCACACATTTCACTGTTTGAGTTTGAAACTATTATTCTAAAAAACAGTAATTATTTAGTAACACTAATATTTCTTGAATAATTTTGACCATAGTTTGACCACAGTTTGACCAGATTTGACCAAAATTCAAAAAATTGAAATAATTATTTAGTAACACTAATATTCTTGAACAATTATGCAGTAACATTAATACTTCTTGAATAAGTAGTTTGACCAGATTTAACCAAATTTTTTTAAAAAAACTGAAATTTGACCATATCTTTTTTTCCTTTTGGAATTTGAGGATTCTAAAAAATTCCAAACAGGCCATAGGCCGTCTCCATCGGATGCGGATTTTTGTGCTGAATTTTTTGATATATTATACGTTTTTTTCCGACATCGTATGCAAAAGTTATAGCCGTTTTACATTTTCCCTACACTTTTTGCAAAACATGTCCAAATTGTAGTTTTCAAATTTTCCTAACTAGTAGATGTAGTAATATAACTACCTCTCGAAGGATTTTATTTTTTGAAGTTTTTACCATTTTCTTTTGATTTTTTTAGAACTGAAATGGCGACACACGGGGGGGTAGAGTTTGAAAATTGCCCTATAGTGCTGGTTTGTGTCAGAAACCGGTACTATAGGTCAGACCCCTTTAGTACCGGTTCGTGCCACGAACCGGTACTAAAGGTGATCGTGGGGCCCTGGCCTGACGCGCCACCACCCCTTTAGTATCGGTTCGTGCCATGAACCGGTACTAAAGGTTCAACACGAACCGGCATTAACACAAATCCGTTCGAACCGGCACTAATGGTATCATTAGTACCGGGCCTAAATCAAACCGGCACTAATGTGCTTCACGTTTGACCCTTTTTCTACTAGGTCCAACTGTGTCGAGAAACTTATGGTATGAGCTATTTTCTGTTATATATGTTGTTCATAAACTATTGCTTATACACAGTTTTACAGCTGTGATCTTCTTGAAACAGGAACTGATGAGTTCTATTGTTCTTATTGAGGGAGTCCTGGATTAGGGGGTGTCGGATGCCGGACTATACCTTCGGCGACTCCTGGACTATGAAGATACAAGATTGAAGACTTCGTCCCGTGTCCGGAAGGGACTTTCCTTGGCGTGGAAGGCAAGCTTGGCGATACGGATATGTAGATCTCCTACCATTGTAACCGACTCTGTGTAACCCTAGCCCTCTCCGGTGTCTATATAAACCGGAGGGTTTAGTCCGTAGGACGAACAACAATCATACCATAGGTTAGCTTCTAGGGTTTAGCCTCTCTGATCTCGTGGTAGATCTACTCTTGTACTACCCATATCATCAATATTAATCAAGCAGGACGTAGGGTTTTACCTCCATCAAGAGGGCCCGAACCTGGGTAAAACATCGTGTCCCCTGCCTCCTGTTACCATCTGCCTAGACGCATAGTTCGGGACCCCCTACCCGAGATCTGCCGGTTTTGACACCGACATTGGTGCTTTAATTGAGAGTTCCTCTGTGTCGTCACTTTTAGGCCCGATGGCCCCTCCGATCATCAACGACGATGCGATCCAGGATGAGACTTTTCTCCCCGGGAAGATCTTCGTATTTGGTGGCTTTGCACTGCGGGCCAATTCGCTTGGCCATCTGGAGCAGATCGAAAACTACACCCCTGGCCGTCAGGTCAGATTTGGAAGTTTAAACTACACAGCGGACCTCCGCGGAGACTTGATCTTCGACGGATTCGAGCCGCAGCCGAGCGCGCCGCGCTATCACGATGGGCATGATCTAGCTCTGCCGCCGAACAGTGCCCTGGAGGCTGCACCCGCATCAGCTCCGACCCTTAATTCGGAGCCAACTGCGCCAATCGAGGATGGGTGGTTGGACACCGCCTCGGGGGCTGCAATCTCTACTGCGATTGAGCCGAACACCAGCCCTATTCTCTGCGAAGCCCATGACTCCAAGGAGCCGGACTCCTCTCCAGACTCCGAGCCCTCCGCGCCCCTACCGATCGAACCCGATTGGGCGCCGATCATGGAGTTCACTGCCGCGGACATCTTTCAGCACTCGCCCTTCGGCGATATTCTGAATTCACTAAAGTCTCTCTCTTTATCAGGAGAGCCCTGGCCGGACTATGGTCAACAAGGTTGGGATGCGGATGATGAAGAAATTCAAAGCCCACCCACCACCCACTTCGTAGCCACTATCGATAATTTAAACGACGTGCTCGACTTCGACTCCGAAGACATCGACGGCATGGACGACGATGTAGGAAATGAACATGAACCAACGCCTATAAGGCACTGGACAGCCACCTCATCTCATGATGTATACATGGTGGACACACCCAAAGGAAGCGACGACGAGGAACACAGGGATGCAACGAGGGATCATTCACTCGAAAAGCAATCAAAGCAGCGACGTAAGCGCCGCTCCAAGCCCCGCCTCGACAGAGACAGCAGCCATACAGACCCAGCCATAGAGCAGGACGAGCCGGCGGACAACGAACATGCCTTCGAGCAACCGTCCGAACAGGGCAACTTGGGTAAACAAACCGAACACCCCGTCCCCGGCGAAAACAACAGTCCGGACGACCTTACGCCGGATAGGCTCATGGAGCAGAAGAACCTCTACGAAGGGCTCATCGCTAGTAGCCTGAAAAAGCAGAAGCGGAAGCTCAAAACTGCGGAAGATGCACTCAGAATCAGATGGAGCAAAGTACACAACACCGCAGACAAATATGGCGGCAGTCGCCGCACAAAAAGCTATCCAAAGCGAAAGCTACTGCCTGAATTTGACTAGGAGGCCTTAGAGCCCCCGCAATCAAAAACTAGGAAAGCCACCCGGTCGGATAGACGACCGCATGGACAGCATGGAGCGGCAAGCGGCGACGCACACAAGCCGGCACGCGATCCACCAAAGGATCCACATCAAAAAGATGGCCTAGCCAGATCTATCTACGGGACAAGAAAGCAAGCTCTAGTAAGCAATGCAACACAACAAATATCCGAACATCACGGCACACCCAAATACAGGGGTGCCGCACACCCCCTATGTTTCACCGATGAGGTGCTGGACCATGAATTTCCAGCAGGATTCAAGCCCGTAAACATAGAGGCGTACGACGGAACAACAGACCCTGGGGTCTAGATCGAGGATTATATCCTCCACATACACATGGCCAGAGGAGATGACCTCCACGCCATAAAATACTTACCCCTCAAGCTTAAAGGGCCAGACCGGCATTGGCTCAAAAGCCTTCCCGAAAACACCATTGGAAGTTGGGAAGAGCTTGAGGATGCTTTCCGGGCAAATTTTCAAGGGACCTATGTCCGCCCTCCGTATGCAGACGATCTCAGTCACATAACTCAATAGCCCGGAGAGTCAGCCCAGAAATTCTGGAACAGATTTCTTACTAAAAAGAATCAGATAGTCGACTATCCGGACGCCGAAGCCCTAGCAGCTTTTAAGCATAACGTTCGAGACGAATGGCTCGCCAGACACCTCGGCCAAGAAAAGCCAAGAACAATGGCCGCATTAACAAGCCTCATGACCCGCTTTTGCGCAGGAGAGGACAACTGGTTGGCAAGATGTAGCACCAGCGACCCAAGTACATCCGAAGTTAGGGATGGAAACAAAAAACCCCGACGCAACAAGGACCAGCGCCGGAATAAGAGAAACAGCCCAAAGAGCACGGCGGTCAACACCGGATTCAAAAGCTCGCGGCAGAATCAGAGAAAGCCGCCCCTCAAGGATAACAAGGATGAGCTAACCAACTTAAACAAAATCTTGGACAGGATATGTCAAATACACAGTACTCCCGGGAAGCCTGCGAACCATACCCACAGAGATTGTTGGGTTTTCAAGCAATCCGGCAAACTCAACGCCGAACAGAAGGGGCTCGACACACCAAGTGAGAACGACAACGAACCCCACAAGCAGAGCACCAGGAAACAAAAGGATTTCCCACAAGAAGTCAAAACAGTAAACTTACTTCACGTGATGAACAGAATGGCGCCAACAGAGATACGCGCCATACGGCCTATCCCAAAGGAGTCTCGCCCATGGTTGTTAAAACCGATCACCTTCGACCATCAGGATTACTCTAGAAGTATCCGGAACGCAGGCTCGACTGCCTTGGTATTAGATCCAATAATCGGCGGACTCCACTTTACAAATGTCCTGATGGACGGCGGCAGTGGTCTAAACCTGTTATACCAGGACACAATCCGCAACATGGGGATAGACCCAACAAAAATTCGCCATAGCAAAACCTCCTTTCAAGGGATAATGCCAGGCCCGGATGCCCGATGCATGGGTTCTCTCCGGCTAGAAGTTATGTTCGGCTCCCCCGATAACTTCCGTCGTGAACAGCTAACTTTCCACATCACCCCATTCTCAAGTAGCTATCAAGCACTGCTAGGATGCGAAGCTTTTGCCCGCCTTAACGCAATACCGCATTATGCATCTCTCACGCTTAAGATGCCCGGTCCATGAGGCATCATCTCATTAAAGGGAAAACACTGAGTGTTCCCCCGCGCGGAAGACAGTGCGGCTGCCTTGACAGCCCCACAATAAAGCGGCTTCACCAGCCAAAGCACCTAAACAGGTCGTCAAGACCACGGACACGGCTAGACGAGTCCGGCATAAACATACAATTGATAAAGGCTTAATAGCCGTATACTCCTGTACTAGGGGCTCCGCGCATACAAAACAAGAGACAATAAAGCTCAATTTTACCCATTTCAATTTATACTTCGTTTATTCGGTATAACTCATGTTCGGCACGATCTTTCCTAAACTAAGTTCCTCTCTTTTACAGATGAACACCGTGCTACGCCCGTCCAGGATACGGCACAACGGAGACACAGGCGCAGACGTGCAGCAGGGACCCGTTCCAAAGATTCTTTTCAGATTAAGACCCTGCGTAAACCTTTTTTACGGTATCTTGTTGATACACATCCCCTGGTTTCTTGGTATAACCAAGGAGGAGGCTGGCATTTTGGCTTGTGGCCATGTCAGAGTTTTGCGCGTACCTGGACACTAGGGGCTTATTACTAAGGGCGTTATCCCGCCCGCCCTCATAAAGACCGAATACCTTAGGGAGTGTTCGGCATCGCGAGTTTGGCCTTATATGCATCAGCTCCGAATCATGTCTTTGGTCAAATGTTGGGTTTGCCCAGCTACTGTGTTTTGCTACCTTACGTTCCGCTCTATCGGCTAAGGCGGCACCAGGAGAACTACTGCGATTGTGCCCCG
Organism: Triticum urartu; assembly: GCF_003073215.2. Classification (NCBI taxonomy): domain Eukaryota; kingdom Viridiplantae; phylum Streptophyta; class Magnoliopsida; order Poales; family Poaceae; genus Triticum; species Triticum urartu. The sequence goes on along the minus strand of NC_053022.1, from coordinate 317,514,058 downwards.
GTTCGGCCATGCGAGCACCTCAGTAGAGAAAGCCGAAAACTGACTGTCATGATATAGCGTGAGACTGGTCAACCACTCGATGACTTACTGGAATCTTTAGGATTCCTCTGCATTAACGAAGGGCTGCTTCCCGGCCAGGCACATACGTGCCCCGAGTTCAGGCGAGCGCAGGCGCCACCAGGGGCTATATAAATAGCCTCACTGTCAAACTCCTATGGCTAAGTGAAAGTGTTAAAGCATCATAGTCCGATTGCCTAGTTCGCTGCGCTATCACCTCCTTTGTAGGACCAAGACGTTGGATTAAGTGTGAAAATGCGCCTTCTACGAACACCCCCGCATTATGTGCGTGGGGGCTGAAGCCGACGACTGCCATCTTTCAAATTATATATACATATATGTTAAACGGCCGCACAGGAGGTATTATAATACTTGCAAGCACAAGTATAAAAAGCTTCTACAATTTATCAAAATATCGTTTTACAATAATATATGCTATTCGAATATAGTATCCTTCGAGCACTATGTCTCTATTAAACGAGCGCCTTGCAGAACTTCCTGAAAATAGTGCTTGGCAGGTACTCGGCTTCCATCCGAGTCTGGGGATGCAACAGCGGTGGCCTCCATTTCCGCCCAGTATGTCTTCACACGGGCAAGAGCCATCCGCGCACCCTCTATGCACGCTGACCTCTTCATCGCATTGATACGCGGCGCCGCACCAAGGAACTGCTGCACTAAGTTGAAATAACTTTTCGGCTCTGGCCTCTCTGGCCACAGATGACTCATGACATACTTCATGGCGAGTCCGGACAACCTATTTAGCTCGGCCCATTCGGCCAAACGATCGGCTAATGACAGTGGACACTCCGGATTGTGGAACTGCGACCAAAAGAGCTTTTCCACTTCGCGATCTTCTTGATCTCGGAAGTGTTCGGCCGCATCCGCGGCACTCGCTGCCAAATCCAGATAGGGGTCCGCTGTACTCCACATCCGGTCTAACGGAGCATGTTTAGGATCACAGAACTTCCTCCGCAGCATAAAGGGCTTTCCAGCCGCCATCTCTCCGGCCTGACGCAGCTCCTCCTTCATAGCTCTCATTGCAGAGCGAGCATCCTTGGCATCGGAAACGGCCTTCTCCAGGTCCGTCTGTTCCGCCCGATCTTCTTTTTCAAGAAGCTTGCAGCAGTCAGCAGCGTTCTTCAGCTTCACGGCCATCTCGGCCATTTCCTTCTTGCTTTGGCAGTGAGCAGCCTGTTCAGCTTTCAGCTCTTCAATTGCCTTTCCGGCGGCCGCATCACTTTTCCTGGCTTGCTCCTTGGCTCGGGCAAGTTCCGCCCGAAGATTCTCCATGGCAGCAGCACCATCTGCATCAAGCGCACACATTGTAAGATACTGGCATAAAGCTCCTCTTACCAGGTGCCGCCGGAGGAATTACATACCTCGGGCCTCGTCAAGCCGCTTGTTGACAAGCACGATGTGGGCACCTGGCACGTCAAGTTGCCACTTTAGCTCGGCAAATTCATTAGTCTAGCTTGACACTGGACACTTCGCCACCTACGTATGAAGGCGGCATATTAGACCTGAGATTATGATCCTCTGCGCGCCGTCACTTTTGACAACGCACAGAGTCTCAGGGGCTACTATCTACACAGGGCGCATCTTATTTATGCGCAACTGTCCAAAAAGGGTACATTATTTCGCATACCTCAAAACCTGTCAGCAAACTCCTGACGGCCTCGTGCAATCCGCTCTCCGCGGATGAAATCCTCTCAATCACCGTACCCATCAATGCACGGTGCTCCTCTGAGATAGATGCTCGCCCTAGCAGATCCTTCAGCCCCTCCGACCGCGCACCAGACGGCGCCGGACTCGTCCGATGGCCCCTTTCAAAGGCCGGACGCGGAGGGCTTTGGGGGGCCATATGACTACCTTCCAGCCCTGTCGGATTCGGAGAAACCCTCCGCGACGATACCTCAGGGTCGCCCGCCTCGCAAGGCGGTACGGCAAGGGGAGGCGTTCCGCTCTCCATCATCTCCGGAAGAAGATCCCTCGAAGACGAGCTCTGCTGAGAAGGGCTAAGGTCCGAGCTTATATTGTTGTCATCCTTTTTTGGGGGGGAGGGGGGGTGGGTGGATGGGTGCTACGCGTTCGTCCGACACATGCGACCACCCCGACAGGACTATGCTTCGGTGCCTTAAGGCACCTGCCTTTGTGTCCATGACATATGGGCCCAACAAGTGGCTGGCCCACATGTCAGTGACCCAAAGGCAGTTGCCTTTAAGGCACCGAAGCAGCGTCCACCCCGACACGGCCCTGGTTTGCCTGGTGTGCCTACATTTGAGAATGCAAACGAATCTTCTTTCATTTGCAAACGAATCTGTATGTATTACCATGCCCGTGTTTTCCTCGCAATAATTAGTCATTCGAAATGAGATACTCCATCCGTTCACTTTTGTAAGTCGTTTCAGACAACTTAAAATGAACTGTTTTGCACATTGTCTGAAATGTCTTCAAGGTCTTATAAAAGTGAACAGAGGGAGTACTATAAATTAATTAATGAGGAGTTATTTGAAAAAAAATTCGAAATGGTACCCACGCTAACATGGATTAGAGTGTGTGTCACACAGTTAGTTATTTGAATTAGAGTGTGTGTCACGTAGTTAGTTATTTGAATTAGAGTGTGTGTCACGTAGCGATCTCCAATTCTAACGTGGATTTCGCATTTCACTGTATCCATGCTACATTTTTAATACAAATTCATATGTATATGATGAACACCATGGTAGTGAGAAAACTTTTGGATGGATTCAAACATATGACCTACAAAATAGCACAACGAACTGAGTCAATGTCAACTTTTCGAAACTTAGTATGGCACGAATTCGAAATAATTACCCATATGCCTGGTCCTCGGTTCAAATCTTACAATGTACACCGAACTAAAACATCGATATTAAGTCTCGTACTATGTACATTCAAATGTTGTTTTTAGCCCCCCCCCCCCCGCACAAACCCTACATACTTCTTGTATCGGTCAATCTTCCTCTCCTAACCACCTTAGGAAGCTATCGGTTTCCAACACACATTCTTTCTTTCTCTCCATGTTTCGATCTCTTAGTCTCTCAACTACACAACCCCTTTTTCCACTCTATTACCAAATGTATTTACCTCACACACCCACCATTGCACCCCATGCCGAGCTCTCTCTCTCCCCCCCCCTCTCCCTCTCACCCTCTCGCGCTAAATACATGCATTGCCTGTCTAGCCCCCCAACCTCTCGTGCATGTGCACGCACGCACGTTGTATATCTAGGTCACTCCCTTGAGACTGTCTCACTCTTTCTTCCACACGGCGGGCCACACTCGCTCAATCTCGCTCTCTTTATCTGAGTCTCGTTCAACCTCGTTTTCTTTCACACACAAATGATATACCTCCCTGTTCGGGCCTCGATCGACATACTCTATACTCTCTCACGCAGATTGTCTATCTAGGTTAGTCCATCCAAACCGCCACCACTCTTTCGACCTCATGGTGGGCCACACTCACTCAATCTCTCTCTCTCTCTCTCTCCGTATGTCTCGATTGACCTCGCTCTTTCTCGGACAAAAACGATATATCACCATGTTGAGCCCAATTCGACCTATTCACATTGTATACTCTCTCACGCACATCGTCTATCTAGGTCACTCTCTCCAACCCGTCTCACTCTTTCAATCGCACGGCGACCCTATGTGATCGGTTGACCTTGCTTCCTCTCACGCACAAAATATATCTACACGTCTGTGACTGGATCATCTCTCAAGCTCTATCTTACAGCCCTCACCCTTGCCAAAAAGCTCAATCAGACAATATCTCTCCAGAGCATATATATTTGTTCAATGAATGTCAGACCACACTCACTTTGTCTCTCTATCTATATGTCTCTCGATTGACCTCGCTTTCTCACACCGTATCTTCCACGCGTTGAAGCTACTACCTCTCCATCCCTCGCAAAGCCGAAGCTATTTACATTGCGAGGGGCACTCCAACCTTGGATTAATTTGTGTAGGCATTCATTCCGGTCGGTTTAGATTATATTTTCGTAGCATTCGGCCCACAACTACTCCAATCACCGTAGCGGGTAATTAAGCTATGGGGAGCACCTAATATGAGCACCTGGGAGCCGTTGGATCTAAGATGCAGCGGCACACACGAGGCCTGAATGTTTTATTTGCAAAAAAACCTTTGGAGAGTTAGGAAATTGCGCATAATTACAAAGACTACTCCCAAGCCATTGGATCTCACTTCCAACGGTGTAAAAACTCATATCACCATAGTATCTAAGTTGCGGGGTGGATGTGATATTCTATGCCACTGTCATTTTTGTTCATAAACTTGCGAAAAAACGTGTAACTCGTGTTGTTACTTGTCTAACCGCGCAAAGTGTTTGTTCAAAAAAACCATCCTACACTGAAATATCGGAACAAAACACGGGGGTCCCACTTGTCATTAATCAAATTTGGACCTAAAACTAACAAATCTGAAAGACGAGATTCGAACTGGCAACCTAGACTACAAAGCGTAAGTCGATAGCCTGAAAAAACGAACGGTTGTTGGCTTTGTCCCATAACTTGATTTTATACAGTACTTGCATTGAGTAGAGTAGAGGGAGTGCCTCGTCAACACGTGCATGACCGTTATCTCACTTACTAGTGGGTCCCAGGTCTGCGATCTCAATCTCTCTTCTCTCCATCGTCTAACCTTTGCACGGCCACACACGAAGAGCGGCGCTAGCTTGCCATGGTGTTATTACAACTAAAAAAACATGGAAAATAGAAGAATCACCTAGAACAAGAGACGTTGTGGCTGGTCGAGATGGAGCTAACCACATCTATCCTTCGTGCCACGTTTGCATGATGAAGCTGTGTGGCTAGTGGGATGTTTTCAACCGACTGGCTGGGTCCCGAGGTCGAACCATAGGTACTCTACTACGTCTGATACAGTATATTTTTACACGCACATTTTTCCTCCATGCCGAGACGTGGCACACCCTACCGCGCTGTTTCGGGGTCCTCCCGGGTGGTGCACGCATATATTCTTCCTGACGTGGGACGCCCTACCACGCGTTTTCTGGGTCCTCCTCGGTCGTAGCGCCAAAGCAAGTAAATGAGTCGTCAAATCACGAAAGACCACCTTTCCCGCCGAGTACATCAGTGAAGCACGGTGGCTAGCTAGTTGGGCTAGTTCGACCGATTAGCTAGGCCGCCGCCACATTTGTTTTTTCACCCCTTTTTTTATCTACTTGCCGGCAGGTAAATTTAAATATCCACCGCAGCGTTGCTCTGGTGTTTGGGTGCGGCAGGATTTTTAATTTTTTGATTGATGGGAGCAGGCGCGGCAGGATTTTTAATTTTTTGATTGACGGGAGCAGGCGCGGCAGCAATTAGTCACGATGAATCCACCTGTACCCACTGCTCCCTGATGTGAGAAGTCGTCGACTGGTGTTTTACAGTGGTGAAAACCAAAATATTCCCCACTCCCTCCGCCTTCCCGTAGATTGCATTGCCTTTCAGCCGTTTCGCCTCCTTTGCTTCCTCTCCCCATTGCTTCTACCTGGTGCCATGGCGGCGCAGCAGATCACGGAGTCCGAGGTGAGGCTCCTGACATAGGAGCTCCATGCCAAGGATGCAGAGCTCAGGGCCAAGGACGTGGAGCTCTGTGATCTCAAGGAGGAGAGGAGTGCCATGCTCCTCCGTTATGTGCGGGAGTTCACGGAGCTTCAAAAGCGGCAGGCATCCACCACAAAGATGCTCGAGGCATCGGCGGTGTTGCTGCAGAAAGCGGGAGATACGATAGGCCGTCAGGGGAGCCGGCTGGAGCGCGAGCAGGCTGATCGTGACGAGGTCCAGTATTGCCTCAGCCACTTGGTGAACCAAGTTGCCACGCACGTGTTGCGGCTGCGCGATGCCTACCGTCGTGCCAGTGCGACAATGCCGGCCGTCGGGCTAAACCCTCTGCATGGGCATGTCCATGTCTCAGCGCAACATGACCGTTGGATCAAACTCAGATGGTGCAGATCAGTCACTGTAGCACAAAGCGTGTGGGTGTGTTTGGTTGCATTCTCATCTCAATATAGTTGTTTCCTCTTCGTGTATTTTTGTCAACCTACTAGTGTGGACTCATGCACCCTTCATGCACTCTGCCAAACACCCAAAAGTGGGTCGAGAAGGGAACTTTTGCTCCCATCCTGTGCACCCTTCATACACCCTGCCTAACACTATTCTTGCTTCATGTGGTTCATGTTTCATGGAGTACTATAGCACCGTACTCTCCGTGCGCTGTGGACCTAGTTCTGTTAACATTGATCTCACCGTCCATTCTCGACTGGACAGTCGAAAAAGTGGTACTATGTTACATATAGGAGTAGTTGACATGCGCACAACATCATTTGTTATCATCATATCTTACTATACTAGCAACAAGATTGTGTAGTACTGACGTATGAACCACTGCACATGCCTAGTAGTAGGAGCACTGTGTATGTTCAAGTGGATGCCGTGTTTCGCACTCCTCCATCGTAAGAGTGGAAACGCTTGTTGTAATCATTTTTTTTCCTGAAAATCAGTGGACACGCTCTACCATGCGGATCCTCCTCCAGCCATGCACTAAATTACTCACTTTCGCCGACGTGTGGGACAGCCAGCATCGGGGTCCACCGGCCATGCACTAAATTACTCCGTAGTAGAGTGACGGTAGACTACCCCGATCGAAGCGCCGCAGTAATGCCCAATGAGCCGTCAAATCACAAAACCCCCTCCTTTCCAGCAGTAAGTTGGACGGACGAAGCAACCATCATTTCACTCTTCTCTCTCAGCTTCATCTCTACCCAACCCTCGCTTCTGCCTCATCTTTTTCCTCATTTCTTCAAGAAAAGCCCGACCTGCTTCTGCCATTGTTCTTCTCTCCCAAAGAAGGAAAAGTGAGCGCATGAATGGTGTTGATTCTGGCCAAGGCCCGGTCTTGCAACCTCGAGACTGATCCTATAACTCCCTCTCTTTTCTTCTTTTGGGTTTGTGATTATGGTTTCTTTTATTTTATTTCTATTTGGCAGTTTCTTGATGGACGCTGGAGCACCGGCCGAAGTGATGTCTATGGCTCCGGCCAAAACCGTCGAGGCTCATGGTACGAAGAACCGCAAGCACCCCGCCGAGACTACCGCAGACAAGCTCAAAGCCATCGCCCTGTCCAAGCCCCCCTCTTCGGGATCCCTCATTAAGCAAGTCCAGGTAATATCTCTTCTTGACGATCTTTTTCTCGATCTTGATCATGTTTTTTCATCTAACACCGCAGTACTAGTACTAGTAGTACAACTTTCTGGGTGATCTTGCATGTGATTTTTGTGTGCCAAATGACGGTTCTAAATTCCTCTTTTGACCAAAACATGCGAGAGGTTGACACTGATTTCTTATAGATTACTTTCAACTACTCCCTCTGTCCCAAATTTCTTGTCTTAGATTTGTCTAGATATGGATGTATCTAATACTAAAATGTGACTTGATACATCCGTATCTAGACAAATCTAAGACAAGAATTTTGGGACGGAGGGAGTACTTTATGAACATCAATGCTACCTTTTAAGAGGGTATATTTGCCTCAGTAACTTGTGTGATGGATATTGCATGTAATCCCTATGCTCTCATGCCTTTGAAGACACTAGTAAATACACACGTGCAACGCACGCGTTAATATTTAGGCAATATATTAATTACAAGCGGATATTAGGTATGCTATTATTTGTGTGTTAATTATGTAATTAGTGCAATATTTGGTATGATATTAATTACACATTAAACACGTTTAACGCTCGCCATTGGTGCAGTCTAGGTCGTTGGATTGACTTAGTTCGATGGCCGAGATTAGTTGGATCTGCCTCTTTGAGTCTTTTTATATTGGTATAGATTCTAGTGTCTTTGTTCACTCATTTCTGTGCGTATATGTAGTCATATATGGAGTATAATATCGGAAATCATCTTATATTTCTGAACGGAGGTAGTAATAAAATATGGTTTCTGTTTGAATTATAACCAGGTCCGCGGTGGAGATGAAGTTCTCAAAGTCATGCCGTGTGAACTGGAAGACCTGATGAGTTCTACTGCTGAACTATCCAGTTGCCGTGTCCTTGTCGCCACGTGTCCTGAACTAGTGTTTTCCTGTAGCATTGTTGCCGGACGTGTTCTCGAGGCTGTACTTGACCACAACAATTTCCTGGCTGTGCCTTCGATTACGAAGGGTGTGGTTCTTGTAAAGCTTCCCAACAAATCTGATGCGGCCTGTCTTCATCATCATGTTTATGAGTGGAAAAACCACTCTGTTAGGTTCTCCAAGGTTGACAAGATGGTGATGGTGCATGTAGACATCTCACACGAAGTCCATGGCCTAGTCAGTTATGCGGGGTTCATCCCATAGGTCGGTGGCAAAAAATAGTCTGCAGAGTTTAGTTAGTGCAACTTTGCTTGTCTATAGTAAGTACTATTGTTCAGTACTTGATTTGTGTTTGTGAACCCTGTATTGTTTATTAGTACTGCCGCTTTTGGTGTGTGGTCAGTCCTGAGAATGGTCTATGTTAATGTCTGTCCACTCAATTCAGTCTGTATATTTTGAAGTATCCATATCATATTTGGTGTGTGGTCAGTCCTGAGGACGGTCTATCAATTATGGTTACACTCCAATATTCTGTATGCATTGCAGGGTTTATCGCACCCACCAGGATTTCCAGCCCCATGGATGTTCGGTCCATACGATTTGTCACGACCTTTGGACTGTCCTGCTTGTGGGAGTAGGCGGGGCCCCTGCATGCCACGCGTAGTTGGACGATCAATCTTCTGTTTAGTACTTCAACATAGTGATTTCCTGGTAAGGATTCACTCGTGTCACATCAAGTAAATCTTATTGATTTACTGTCTAAATCTTATTGATTTAATGTCATGTTTTCTTTCTTTTCCTGCAATTTTACGATGCAGGTTTTGCCATGTGACATTCATCACAGAATAAACCGTTTGGTTTGCTCTACGATGGCTATTTTTGCAGGTTTCACTTCTTATGTCGTGTCAGTAACGAAGGCACTGTCCATCACTTATATTACTGGAAAAAATTGGATCAGTCTGTTGTCTGAGTACAAGCTGAATCCCTATGATGAACTGCAGTTTGGTTTAACAAAAACGCCACAATTAGTCCTCTCGCATTTAAAAGAAATAGACTGGATCACGGTCCTGGATCCTAGTCAAGTTAGAAAGCTGATCATAGCAGACCAGACACGATCGCTCTCACCATGGCTACACACGCGTATGCATTTTAATTTAAGTGTTCAAGTTCTCTACAACCGGACATTAACAAATTCCCATCTGCCCATAACCGCGGGCACGCTTTCGAAAGTTCAAAACCCTGCAGGGGTGTCCCAACTTAGCCCATCACAAGCTCTCACGGTCAATGAAGGATATTCCTTCTCCCAGGAAGACCCGATCAGACTCGGAATCCCGGTTACAAGACATTTCGACAATGGTAAAACAAGACCAGCAAGCCGCCCGATGCGCCGACATCCCGATAGGAGCTGCACATATCTCGTTCTCAGGGCAACACCGGATGAGACAATACGAGTAAAACCAGCCCTCAAGTTTCCCCGAGGTGGCCCCGCAGGCCTCGGTTCGGACCAACACTTAGAGAAGCACTGGCCCGGGGGGGGGTTAAAATAAAGATGACCCTTGGGTTGGCCGACCCAAGGGAAGGGTAATAGGTTGTTAGGCAAATGTAAAACCAAGGTTGGGCCTTGCTGGAGGAGTTTTATTCAAGGCGAACTGTCAAGGGGTTCCCATAACACCCAACCGCGTAAGGAACGCAAAATCAAGGAACATAACACCGGTATGACGGAAACTAGGTGGCAAGAGTGGAACAAAACACCAGGCATAAGGCCGAGCCTTCCACCTTTACCAAGTATATAGATGCATTAATTAAATAAGAGATATTGTGATATCCCAACATATCCATGTTCCAACATGGAACAAACTTCAGCTTCACCTGCAACTAGCAACGCTATAAGAGGGGCTGAGCAAAAGCGGTAACATAGCCAAACAACGGTTTGCTAGGAAAGGTGGGTTAGAGGCTTGACATGGCAATATGGGAGGCATGATATAGCAAGTGGTAGGTATCGCGACATAGCAATAGAGCGACAACTAGCAAGCAAAGATAGAAGTGATGTCGAGGGTATGGTCATTGAGGGAGTCCTGGGGGGTGTTCGGGTAGCCGGACTATACCTTCAGCCGGACTCCTGGACTATGAAGATACAAGATTGAAGACTTCGTCCCGTGTCCGGAAGGGACTTTCCTTGGCGTGGAAGGCAAGCTTGGCGATACGGATATGTAGATCTCCTACCATTGTAACCGACTCTGTGTAACCCTAGCCCTCTCCGGTGTCTATATAAACCGGAGGGTTTTAGTCCGTAGGACGAACGACAATCATACCATAGGCTAGCTTCTAGGGTTTAGCCTCCTTGATCTCATGGTAGATCTACTCTTGTACTACCCATATCATCAATATTAATCAAGCAGGAGTAGGGTTTTACCTCCATCGAGAGGGCCCGAACCTGGGTAAAAACATCGTGTCCCTTGTCTCCTGTTACCATCCGCCTAGACGCACAGTTCGGGACCCCCTACCCGAGATCCGCCGGTTTTGACACCGACATTGGTGCTTTCATTGAGAGTTCCTTTGTGTCATCACTTTTAGGCCCGATGGCTCCTCCGATCATCAATGATGATGCGATCCAAGGTGAGACTCTTCTCCCCAGACAGATCTTCGTATTTGGCAGCTTTGCACTGCGGGCCAATTCGCTTGGCCATCTGGAGCAGATCGAAAGCTACGCCCCTGGCTGTCAGGTCAGATTTGGAAGTTTAAACTACACAGCAGACGACCGCGGAGACTTGATCTTCGACGGATCTGAGCCGCAGCCCAGCGCGCTGCACTGTCCCGGTGGGCATGATCTAGCTCTGCCGCCGAACAGTGCCCTAGAGGCCGCACCTGTGTTCGCTCCGACCCTTGGCTCGGAGCCGACCACACCAATCGAGGATGGATGGTTAGACACCGCCTCGGGGGCTGCAATCTCTACGGCAATCAAGCCGAACACCAGCCCTCCGCGAAGCCCGTGACTCCAAGATGCCGGACTCCTCTCTGCACTCCGATCCCTCCGCGCCCCTACCAATCGAATCCGATTGGGTGCCGATCATGGAGTTCACCGCCGCAGACATCTTTCAGCACTCGCCCTTCGGCGACATTCTGAATTCACTCAGGTCTCTCTCTTTGTCAGGAGAGTCCTGGCCGGACTATGATCGGCAGGATTGGGATGTGGAGACAAAGAAATTCGATGCCCACCCACCACCCACTTCGCAGCCACTGTCGATAATTTAAACGACGTGCTCGACTTCGACTCCGAAGACATCGACGGTATGGACGCCGATGCAGGAGACGATCAAGAACCAGCGCCTATAGGGCACTGGAAAGCCACCTCGTCATATGATATATACATGGTGGACACCCCAAAAGAAGGCAATGGCGATGGAACAACGGAGGATGACCCCTCCAAGAAGCAGCCTAAGCGCAGGCGTCAGCGGCGCCGCTCTAAATCCCGCCAAAGCAAAAACGGTGATTCCGGCACGAGAGATAATAACACCCTGGACAGTGCCGAAGACAACCACCTCCAGCAAGATTCAGCACAGGAGGATGGAGAAGCCAGCCCTCATGAGAGAGCGGCAGACAGAGAGGTCGAGGACGATAATTATATGCCTCCCTCCGAAGACGAGGCAAGCCTCAACGACGACGAATTTGTCGTGCCGGAGGATCCCATCGAACAAGAGCATTTCAAACGCAGGCTTATGGCCACGGCGAGCAGCCTCAAGAAAAAACAGCAACAGCTTAGAGCTGATCAAGATTTGCTAGCCGACAGATGGACTGAAGTCCTTGCGGCCGAAGAGTATGAACTTGAACGCCCCTCCAAGAGCTACCCAAAGCGCAGGTTGCTACCCCGATTAGAGGAGGAAGCACCTAAACCTACATCACCAGCGCATGATGCGGCCGACTAGCCACCCCGTGGCCGCGACAGAGAGGCCTCTCGGCCCTCCACTCCAGCCGCACCCCGGTGCCGCTCAAAAAATACCAAGGCACGGGAAAACGCGCCAGACCTATGAGATATATTGGAGGACAAGGGAAGGCAAACAAGATCGATCTACGGATCGTGTGGGTGCCCCACGGCACGAGACGGTAATCGTCACTCCGAATACAGTAAATCCGGCCGGGCCGAACACAGTAGACAAAGCTCGTTTGAGCTGTGTTGTGATATAGCCCAATACAGAGGCGCCGCACACCCACTATGCTTCACAGATGAAGTAATGGATCATCAAATCCCCGAGGGTTTCAAAGCCGTGAACATCGAATCATACGATGGCACAACAGATCCTGCGTATAGATCGAGGACTATATCCTTCATATCCACATGGCCTACGGTGATGACCTACATGCCATCAAATACCTCCCACTCAAGCTTAAAGGACCAGCTCGGCATTGGCTTAACAGTTTGCCAGCAGAATCAATTGGTTGTTGGGAGGACCGACATTCCTCGGCAATTTCCAGGGCACTTATGTGCGACCACCAGACGCCGATGACCTTAGCCACATAATTCAGCAGCCAGAGGAATCGTCCAGACAATTCTGGACACGGTTCGTAAGGAAGAAAAATCAAATCGTCGACTGTCCAGACGTAGAGGCCATAGCAGCCTTCAAGCATAACATCCGCGACGAGTGGCTTGCACGGCACCTAGGACAGGAAAAGCCAAAATCTATGGCAGCCCTCACGACACTTATGACCCGCTTTTGCGCGGGAGAAGACAGCTGGCTAGCTCACAGCAATAACATGACCAAGAGCCTTGGTAATTCGGATACCAAGGACAGCAGTGGCAGGTCGCGTCGCAACAAGCAAAAGCGCCACATTAACGGCGACAATGCTGAGGATACGACAGTTAATGCCGGATTCAGAGGCTCTAAACCCGGTCAGCGGAAAAAGCCATTCAAAAGAAATACTCTGGGCCCGTCCAGTTTGGACCGAATACTCGACCGCTCATGCCAGATACATGGCACCCCCGAAAAACCAGCCAATCACACCAACAGGGATTGTTGGGTGTTCAAGCAGGCAGGCAAGTTAAATGCCGAAAGCAGAGACAGGGGGCTGCATAGCGATGACGAGGAGGAGCCCCGGCCGCCGAACAACAATGGACATAAAGGTTTTCCCCCACAAGTGCGGACCGTGAACATGATATACGCAACCCACGTCCCCAAGAGGGAGCGGAAGCGTGCGCTAAGGGACGTATACACGATGGAGCTGGTCGCCCCAAAGTTCAACCCATGGTCTTCCTGCCCGATCACTTTTGATCGAAGGGACCACCCCACTAGCATCCATCATGGCGGATTCGCCGCATTGGTTCTAGACCCAATTATTGACGGATTTCACCTCACTAGAGTCCTTATGGACGGCGGCAGCAGCCTGAACCTGCTTTACCAGGATACAGTGCGGAAAATGGGCATCGATCCCTCGAGGATTAAACCCACTAAAATGACCTTTAAAGGCGTCATACCAGGTGTAGAGGCCAACTGTACAGGCTCAGTTACACTTGAAGTGGTCTTCGGATCTCCGGATAATTTCCGAAGCGAGGAGTTAATCTTCGACATAGTCCCGTTCCGCAGTGGCTATCATGCACTACTCGGGCGAACCGCATTTGCCAAGTTCAATGCGGTGCCGCACTACGCATACCTCAAGCTCAAGATGCCAGGCCCTCGAGGAGTCATCACGGTCAATGGAAACACCGAACGCTCTCTCCGAATGGAGGAGCATACGGCGGCTATCGCAGCGGAAGTACAAAACAGCCTCTCAAGGCAATTCTCCAGTCCGGCCATTAAACGTCTGGACAGCGCGCCCGGAGTAACCTACAACAAGACCGCCTGGCATGTTCCGAGCAAGCGTAGCAATGCGGCCCCAACCCCAGCCCTCGCGAACTTGCGAAACCAGTGTTGCGCGTACATAACTACGCTCTGGAAATACCATGGGCACAGGGGGAGGGGCACCATCACGGCACGCCCGAAATGCGGCTTAAACCGCACTAGGGGCTGCCGATTTCTTAATTTTCTCTTATTTTCAGGACTCCATTCTTCGGAAGGCTTGTCCAGCAGTACAATTGCCGCACAAACGATACAACCAGGGAAGTAGAAAGCTACGCCGCACTACGGAACTCTAAGGTGGTCTCTATAACGAGCAGTATACCTGTTTCACATACCATTCCGCAGCTCGCGCCTGGAAAGGACATGTTAAATAGTCCCATCTTTTGCTTATTGCACCATTTGTATCGTTCTGCTTTGATCGCAGCTTTTTTAAATAAACAATGCATAGCTTCTGTCTATTATTACATTACTCTTTTTTACGAATATATGTTCATTAATGACATGTTGCACCCGTACACTTTGGTACGGCCAATACGCCAGGGGCTTAAGTACCCCACAATACGGTGTGTGAAGTCCGAACACTTTCACAAGTGCGGCACCCCGAACTTATAGCATAATATGCATCGGCTCCGAATCATGTCTTGGGTCAATAGTTGGGTTTGCCCGGCTCCTATGTTTTGGTACCTTACGTTCCGTTATATCGGCTAAGGTAGCACTAGGAGAACTACTGCGATTGTGCCCCAGTTGAGCTGGGCTAAGCACCTCAGTAGGGAAAGCTAAAACTGACCGTCATGATGAGGCGAGAGCTGGCCACTGTTCGAGAGGTTTTCGAGTCCCTAAAGACTTATGCCTCTTAGAGTGAGGAGTCGGCTTTGTCCGGCCTAGGCGTGGATAGCGCCCTGAACTCGGTCTTCCGAACACTAGGGGCTTCGCCGAAATTTAAAATTATAGAATTCTATGGCTAAGTGAGAGTGTTCAAGCATTATAGTCTGATTGCCTTGTTCGTTGTGTTGAGCGCCTCCCTCGAAGGACCCAAGAATGGGAAAAAGAGCACTCATGTTTATCCCGAACACCCCAACACTCGTGGCATGGGGGCAGAAGCCGACGACTCGCCATCTCTCAAATTTGATAAACAGCCGCACAAAAGGTAATATTTTAAATTCAAAAGCGTTGCTTAGCGCATATGAACAAGTTTTCAGCGTACAGGATCACAAATGCGAGTTTACTAAAAAATTACATCTTTGGATCATTCATCCGCTACAAGGTGGGCACCCTTCAGGACGCCCTCATAATACGCTTCTGGGATGCGATGCTCTTTGCCCGGCGGCGGCTCATCCTTCACCAGCTTCTCCGCATCCATCTTGCCCCAGTGCACTTTAGCACGGGCAAGCGCCCTACGGGCACCTTTGATGCAGACGGAGCGCTTGATTACTTCAAGCCGTGGACAGGCATCCACCAGCCGCCTCACCAGCCCGAAGTAGCTCCCAGGTAGAGCCTCTCCAGGCCAAAGCCGAACTATGGGGCCCTTTATGGCCTGTTCGGCTACCTTGTGGAGCTCGACCATTTGCTTCAGCAAGTCGCTCAAAGGCACCAGGTGTCCGGCCTTAGCATACTGAGACCAGAACACCTTCTCCGTCGAGCTCCCCTCCTCGGCTCGGTAGTAGGTGGCGGCATCAGACGCACTGCGGGGCAAATCTGCGAATGCTCCTGGAGAGCTCCGGACTCGGGTAAGTAACAAGTAATTCACTTTCACGTGCTTGCTTTGCATAATGAATGCCTTACCCGCCGCTATCTTCTTCATCGCTTCAATTTCTTGGAGGGCTTTCTGGGCTTCAGCCTTGGCAGACTTCGCACTTTCGAGGGCTGCCGCAAGCTTGGACGCTTGCGTCTTTGAGTCAAGCTCCAAACTCTCGTGTTTTTTCACGAGAGCCTGGAGCTCTTTCTGCACCTCCTCCACCCTCGCCTCCTGCTTCCCTCTCTCTGTGCGCTCCACGACCACTCTGTTTTCGGCCTCGGACAGCGCTTTCTTAAGGGTTGCCACCTCGGTCGTGGCCCCTATAATAGCACGTTGATCCTGTCATTTTTTGCAACCACATCTTCTCTATATACTTGCGCAAGGTATTACTTACCTTCCTTCTCCTCGAGTTGCCTCTTGGCATGGCCGAGCTCGTTCTCGGACCGCGCGAGGTTTTGCTTCAGCGTATCCACCTCCACAGTCAGTGCGGCGGAGGCCAGCAGCGAAACCTGCATACGCATATTGACTTGATTATGTTAGACTCCTGCGAGTGTTAGATCCTCTATTCGGCTTTTCTTCCCGAACGCCGAATAGAGCATCAGGGGCTACTGTCTATGCGGTAATATTTTAACATATTCTTTACTTACCTCAAAGCCTGTTAGAAGGCCGGCACAGGCTTCAGTCAGTCCGCTCTTGGCGGACTGAACCTTCTGGATCACTGCACTCATAATAGTGCGGTGCTCCTCGTTGTTGGAGGCGCCGTTAAGCACCTCCAGCAAATTGTCCGGTGCCTCCGGTTGGACGGAGGTCACCGGCTCGGTAGGCTTGCTCCTCTTGGAAGGAGGCTGTCTACCGGAGTCCGGAACCGTTGAAGGTTCCGGCGCGGTGTCCGGCTCAAGGCCGGACTCGGAGCCCTTGGGGGTTTTATCCCCTTTGCGCCTGGAGTCCGGGAGGTTGCCTTGCGGCGCCTCCAGGACCACCTCCTCCTGGCTTGGAACCTGTTGGGACAGCACCTCGGCGTCGTCCGTAGGGTGGGGGGAGGTAGCGGGCGGAAGTGAATTCACGTCCGACGAATCCAGGGAGCCGCTCGACGAGTTGTCGAGCCCGGCCTTGGGCGGACTGCATAGTCATATTCGGCGTAAGGAGGAGCTGTGCAAGAAAGGAACACTATAAATTGCTCTGGTTTCTGAATACTTACGATCTCGCCAGGGCCTTGGCCCTGTGCAGCCACTCCTCTTCGCCGCTGTCGGCATTGGTGGAGTAGTCCGAAGGAAGGGTCTTCCCCTTCTTGGACACTTTGGCCTCCCCAGTTGGGGCAGCCTTCCTTTTCTTCCCTCCCCCCGTTGGAGGGGGAGAGGTCTCTTCTTCCTCCTCCTCGTCTTCATGGGAGGAGTGCATCTTGGAGTCGTCGGATGATGAATCCAAAACCTCCTGGCGCCGGGCACTCTTTCGAGTCCCCGTGGCCTTCTTCTTGGCCTTCTTCTCCGGCACCACATAGGGTGCCGGAACCAGCAGCTTCGCCAAGCGAGCGTCCGCTGGGCCTTCGGGCAAAGGAGCCAGACAGTTGATCTTTCTGGACGTCTCCTGCCAATCCTGTCAAAGGTAAGGGAGCTTAGATCCTGCATGGAGTCAAACTATGAAAAAATGATACCCTGTAAAAGGTAAAAACAGCTTACCGCACTAGCGTGACGCTGCGTGGTGAATCCGCGATCCTCGGTAGCGGATGCGGGGGCCTCGGCGCCCTTGAAAAGCACCTTCCAGGCATCTTCGTACGTCGTGTCGAAGAGCCTGCTCAGAGTTCGGTGCTGTGCCGGGTCGAACTCCCACAGGTTGAAAGCCCGTTGTTGACACGGGAGGATCCAGCGGATGAGCATAACCTGGACTACGTTGACAAGTTTGAGCTTCTTATCCACCAGGGTTTGGACGCATGTTTGGAGTCCGGTCAGCTCTCCTTTTTTACCCCACGACAGGCCCATCTCTTTCCAGGAGGTGAGCCGCGTAGGGGGTCCGGATCGGAACTCGGGGGCTGCGACCCATTCAGGGTCGCGCAGCTCGGTGATGTAAAACCACCCCGATTGCCACCCCTTTAGGCTCTCCACGAAGGATCCCTCGAGCCATAGGACGTTGGGCATCTTGCCCACCATGGCGCCTCCACACTCCGCCTGGGTGCCGCGCACCACCTTTGGCTTGACATTGAAAGTCTTGAGCCATAGGCCAAAATGGGGGCGGATGCAGAGGAAAGCCTCGCACACGACGATAAACGCCGAGATGTTGAGGACAAAGTTTGGGGCCAGATCGTGGAAATCCAGGCCATAGTAGAACATGAGCCCCCGGACAAATGGGTGGAGAGGGAAGCCCAGTCCACAGAGGAAATGGGGGAGGAACACCACCCTCTCATGGGGCCTAGGGGTGGGGATGAGCTGCCCCTCTTCGGGAAGCCGGTGCGCAATGTCGTTAGACAAGTATCCGGCCTTCCTCAGTTTTTTGATGTGTCCCTCCGTGACAGAGGAGCCCATCCACTTGCCTCCCGCTCCGGACATGGCTGCAGAAGGTTGAGGTGGGGTGTGCGGACTTGGGCGCTGGAGGTCGAGTGCGCGGAAATGGATAGGCAAAGGAGGAAGAAGGCGTGGATGAAAAGGTGGATCCTTATCCCCTTATATGGGAGGACGCGACTATGCGTCCCCACCAGCCTGGTAAAACTCGCTTATCTCCCAAGCGCCGTAATCAATGGCGCGGTTGGGTTACCCACGCTCGTATTGATGAGAATCCCGGAATAAGGGGACACGATCTCTGCTTTGACAAGACGTGCCAAGGAAACCGCCTTGCTAAACGCGCTGAGGTGGGACAGTAAAACGATTCAAATAAAGACTTGGCCGTGGTGTGATGTCACGCTACGGAATATGTCAGCATATTAGATTTGTGTAAATATTATTCTCTCTATGGCAATATGTGGAAACTTATTTTGCAGAGCCGGACACTACCTTTGTGTTCAAAATCTTCTATGAAGTACTTGGAGGAGGAACCCGCCTTGCAATGCCAAAGACAATCTGCGCGCCGGACTCGTCATCATTGAAGCCTGGTTCAGGGGATACTGAGGGAGTCCTGGATTAGGGGGTGTCCGGATAAGCCGGACTATACCTTCGGCCGGACTCCTGGACTATGAAGATACAAGATTGAAGACTCCGTCCCGTGTCCGGAAGGGACTTTCCTTGGCGTGGAAGGCAAGCTTGGCGATACGGATATGTAGATCTCCAACCATTGTAACCGACTCTGTGTAACCCTAGCCCTCTCCGGTGTCTATATAAACCGGAGGGTTTTAGTCCCTAGGACAAAAAACAATCATACCATGGGCTAGCTTCTAGGGTTAACCTCCTTGATCTCATGGTAGATCTACTCTTGTACTACCCATATCATCAATATTAATCAAGCAGGAGTAGGGTTTTACCTCCATCGAGAGGGCCCGAACCTGGGTAAAAACATCGCGTCCCTTGTCTCATGTTACCATCCGCCTAGACGCACAGTTCGGGACCACTACCCAAGATCCGCCGGTTTTGACACCGACATGGACCCTCCCGGTGGACCCCCGGAACCCCTTTGGTGGTCCCGGTACAAAACCAATAACCCCCCGAATTATTCCGGTGACCGTATGATGACTTCCCATATATAAATGTTTACCTCCGGACCATTCCGGAACTCCTCGTGATGTCCGGGATCTCATCCGGGACTCTGAACAACATTCGGTAACCATGTACATCTATTCCCTATAACCCTAGCATCATCGAACTTAAGTGTGTAGACCCTACGGGCTCGGGAGTCATGCAGACATGGCCGAGACAAACTCTCCGTCAATAACCACAGCGGATCTGGATACCCATGTGGCTCCCACCATGCTCCACGATGATCTCATCGGATGAACACGATTGTCAAGATTCAATCAATCCCGTATACAATTCCCTTTGTCTATCGGTACGATACTTGCCCGAGATTCGATCGTCGGTATCCCGATAGCTTGTTCAATCTCGTTACCGGCAAGTCTATTTACTCATTCCATAACACATCATCCCGTGATCAACTCCTTGGTCACATTGTGCACATTATGATGATGTCCTACCGAGTGGGCCCAGAGATACCTCTCCGTTACATAGAGTGACAAATCCCAGTCTCGATTCGTGCCAACCCAACAGACACTTTTGGAGATGCCCGTAGTGCACCTTTATAGCCACCCAGTTACGTTTTGAAGTTTGGCACACCCAAAGCACTCCTACGGTATCCGGGAGTTGCACAATCTCATGGTCTAAGGAAATGATACTTGACATTAGAAAAGCTTTAGCATACGAACTACACGATCTTGTGCTAGGCTTAGGATTGGGTCTTGTCCATCACATCATTGTCCTAATGATGTGATCCCGTTATCAACGACATCCAATGTCCATGGTCAGGAAACCGTAACCATCTATTGATCAATGAGCTAGTCAACTAGAGGCTTACTAGGGACATGGTGTTGTCTATGTATCCACACATGTATCTGAGTTTCCTATCAATACAATTCTAGCATGGATAATAAACTATTATCATGAACAAGGAAATATAATAATAACCAATTTATTATTGCCTCTAGGGCATATTTCCAATCAATACCTAGTTCAATCTCGTTACCGGCAAGTCTCTTTACTCGTTCCGTAATGCAACATCCCGTAACTAACTCATTAGTCACATTGCTTGCAAGGCTTATAGTGATGTGCATTACCGAGAGGGCCCAGAGATACCTCCCCGATACGCAGAGTGACAAATCCTAATCTCGATCTATGCCAACTCAACAAACACCATCGGAGACACTTGTAGAGCATCTTTATAGTCACCCAGTTACGTTGTGATGTTTGATAGCACACTAAGTGTTCCTCCGGTATTCGGGAGTTGCATAATCTCATAGTCATAGGAACATGTATAAGTTATGAAGAAAGCAATAGCAACAAACTAAACGATCATTGTGCTAAGCTAATGGATGGGTCAAGTCAATCATATCATTATCTAATGATGTGATCCCATTAATAAAATGAAAACTCTTTGTCCATGGCTAGGAAACTTAACCATCTTTGATTAACGAGCTAGTCAAGTAGAGGCATACTACTGACACTCAGTTTGTCTATGTATTCACACATGTACTAAGTTTCCGGTTAACACAATTCTAGCATGAATATTAAACATTTATTATGATATAAGGAAATATACATAACAACTTTATTATTGCCTCTAGGGCATATTTCCTTCAGTCTCCCACTTGCACTTGAGTCAATAATCTAGTTCACATCGGCATGTCATTTCACACCAATAGTTCACATCTTTATGTGATTAGTTCACATCTTCATGTGACTAATACCCAATGGGTTTACTAGAGTCAATAATCTAGTTCACATCGCTATGTGATTAATACCCAAAGAGTGATCATGTGTTGCTTGTGAGAGAAGTTTAGTCTACGGGTCTGCAAATTCAGATCTGTATGTATTTCGCAAATTTCTATGTCTACAATACTCTGCATGGAGCTACTCTAGCTAATTCTTCCACTTTCAATATGTATCCAGATTGAGACTTAGAGTCATCTAGATCGATGTAAAAAAGCTTGCATCGACTAACTCTTTATGACGAACTCTTTTATCACCTCCATAACCGAGAAATGTTTCCCTAGTCCTCTAAGGATAATTTTGAATGTTGCCCAGTGATCTACTCCTAGATCACTATTGTACTCCCTTGCCAGAATCATGCTAAGGTATACAATAGGACTGGTACATAGCATAGCATACTTTATAGAACCTATGGCTGAGGCATAGGGAATGACTTTTCATTCTCTTTCTATTTTCTGCTGTTGTCGGTTTTTGAGTCTTTACTCAACTTCACACCTTGCAAACATAGGCAAGAACTCCTTCTTTGACTGTTGCATTTTGAACTACTTCAAAATCTTATCAAGGTATGTACTCATTGAAAAAACTTATCAAGCGTCTTGATCTATCTCTATAGATCTTGATGCTCAATGTGTAAGCAGCTTCACCGAAGTCTTTCTTTGAAAAATTCTTATGCAAGTATCCTTTTATGCTATCCAGAAATTTAGTATCATTCCGATCAACAATATGTCATCCACATATAATATGAGAAATGCTACAGAGCTCCCACTCACTTTCTTGTAAATACAGGCTTCGCCAAAAGTCTGTATAAAACTATATGCTTTGATCAACTCATCAAAGCGTATATTCTTACTCTGAGATGCTTGCTCTAGTCCATAGATGGATCGCTGGAGCTTGCCCACTTTGTTAGCACCTTTAGGATTGACAAAACTTTCTTGTTGTATCATATACAACTCTTCTTTAAGAAATCCATTAAGGAATGCAGTTTTGACATTCATTTGCCAGATTTCATAAAATGTGGCAATTGCTAACATGATACAGACAGACTTATGCATCGCTACGAGTGAGAAAATCTCATCGTAGTCAACACCTTGATCTTGTCGAAAACCTTTTTGCGACAATTTGAGCTTTGTAGATAGTAACACTACTACTATCAGCGTCCATCTTCCTATTGAAGATCCATTTATTCTCAATGGCTTGCCGACCATTGGACAAGTCAATCAAAGTCCATACTTTGTTCTTTATACATCGATCCCATCTCAGATTTCATGGCCTTAAGCCATTCACGGAATCTGGTGCGTAGGTTCGTCATGGTCTAGTAACATGACTTCCAGAAAGGATTACCGTACCACTCTGGTGCGGACCATACTCTGGTTGTCCTACGAGGTTTAGTAGTAACTTGATCTGAAGTTTCATGATCATGATCATTAGCTTCCTCACTAATTGGGAAATCACTAGAATTGATTTCTGTGATGAACTACTTTCCAATTCGGGAGAAGGTACAATTACCTCATCAAGTTCTACATTCCTCCCACTCACTTCTTTCGAGAGAAACTTCTTCTCTAGAAAGGATCCACTCTTAGCAACAAAGATCTTGCCTTTTGGATCTATGATAGAAGGTGTACCCAACAATTTCTTTTGGGTATCCTATGAAGACGCACTTTTCTGATTTGGGTTTGAGCTTATCAGGCTGAAACTTTTTCACATAAGCATCACAACCCCAAACTTTAAGAAACGACAGCTTAGGTTTCTAGCCAAACCATAGTTCATACGGTGTCATCTCAACGGATTAGACGGTGCCCTATTTAACGTGAATGTAGCTGTATCTAATGCATAACCCCAAAACGATAGTGGTAAATCGGTAAGAGACATCATAGATTGCACTATATCCAATAAAGTACGGTTATGACGTTCGGACACACCATTATGCTGTGGTGTTCCAGGTGGCATGAATTTGTGAAACTATTCCACAATGTTTTAGTTGAAGACCAAACTCGTAACTCAAATATTCGTCTCCGCGATCAGATCATAGAAACTTTATTTTCTTGTTACGATGATTTTCCACTTCACTCTGAAATTCTTTGAATTTTTCAAATGTTTCAAACTTATGTTTCATCAAGTAGATATACCCATATCTGCTCAAATCATCTGTGAAGGTCAGAAAATAACGATACCCGCCGCGAGCCTCAATACTCATCAGACCGCATACATCAGTATGTATTATTTCCAATAAGTCAGTTGCTCGCTCCATTGTTCCAGAGAACGAAGTCTTAGTCATCTTGCCCATGAGGCATGGTTCACAAGCATCAAGTGATTCATAATCAAGTGATCCCAAAAACCCATTAGTATGGAGTTTCTTCATGCGCTTTACACCAATATGACCTAAACGGCAGTGCCACAAATAAGTTGCACTATCATTATTAACTTTGCATCTTTTGGCTTCAATATTATGAATATGTGTATCACTACGATCGAGATTCAGTAAACCATTTATATTGAGTGTATGACCATAGAAGGTTTTATTCATGTAAATAGAACAACAATTATTCTTTGACTTAAATGAATAACCGTATTGCAATAAACATGACCCAATCATATTCATGCTCAACGCAAACACCAAATAACATTTATTTTTCCTTCTTATCCGCCAAGTATCTACGGCAGTTCCACTTCCAGTGACCATTTCCTTTGCAGTAGAAGCACTCAGTTTCAGGCTTGGGTCTAGCTTTGGGCTTCTTCATGGGAGTGGCAACTTGCTTGCCATTCTTCTTGAAGTTCCCTTTCTTTCCCTCGCCCTTTTACTTGAAACTAGTGGTCTTTTCAACCATCAACACTTGATGCTTTTCTTGATTTCTACCTTCGCTGATTTCAGTATCGCGAAGAGCTTGGGAATTACTTTCTTCATCCCTTGCATATTATAGTTCATCACGAAGTTCCAGTAACTTGGTGATAGTGACTAGAGAACTCTGTCAATCACTATTTTATCTGGAAGATTAACTCCCACTTGATTCAAGCAATTACAGTACCCAGACAATCTGAGCACATGCTCACTAGTTGAGCTATTCTCCTCCATCTTGTAGGCAAAGTACTGTCAGAGGTCTCATACCTCTCGACACAGGCATGAGCATGAAATATCAATTTCAACTCTTGGAACATCTCATATGCTCCATGTCGTTCAAAACATTTTTGAAGTCCCGGTTCTAAGCCGTAAAGCACGGTGCACTAAACTATCAAGTAGTCATCATACCGAGCTTGTCAAACGTTCATAACGCCTGCATCTGCTCCTGCAACAGTTATGTCACCTAGTGGTGCATCAAGGACATAATACTTCTGTGCGGCATTGAGGATAATCCTCAGATCACGGAGCTAGTCCGCATCATTGCTACTAAAATCTTTCGACTTATTTTTCTCTAAGAATATATAAAATATAAACGGGGAGCTACATCGCGAGCTTTTGATCTACAACATAGTTATGCAAATACTATCAGACTAAGTTCATGATAAATTAAAGTTCAATTGATCATATTACTTAAGAACTCCCACTTAGATAGACATCCCTCTAATCATCTAAGTGATCACATGATCCATATCAACTAAACCATGTCCGATCATCACGTGAGATGGAGTAGTTTTCAATGGTGAATATCACTATGTTGATCATATCTACTATATGATTCATGCTTGACCTTTCGGTCTCAGTGTTCCGAGGCCATATCTGCATATGCTAGGCTCGTCAAGTTTAACCCGAGTATTCTGCGTGTGCAAAACTGGTTTCCACTCGTTGTATGTGAATGTAGAGCTTATTACACCCTATCATCACATGGTGTCTCGGCACGACGAACTATAGCAATGGTGCATACTCAGGGAGAACACTTATACCTTGAAATTTAGTGAGAGATCATCTTATAAGGCTACCGTCGAACTAAGAAAAATAAGATGCATAAAAGATAAACATCATATGCAATCAAAATATGTGACATGATATGGCCATTATCATCTTGTGCCTTTGATCTCCATCTCCAAAGTACCGTCATGATCTCCATCTTCACCGGCATGACACCATGATCTCCATCATCTTGATCTCTATCAACGTGTCATCACATGGTCATCTCGCCAACTATTGCTTTTGCAGCTATTGCTATCGCATATCGATAAAGTAAAGCAATTATATGGCGCTTGCATCTTATGCAATAAAGAGACAACCATAAGGCTTCCGCCAGTTGCCGATAACTTCAACAAAACATGATCATCTCATACAACAATTTATATCTCATCACGTTTTTACCATATCACATCACAACATGCCTTGCAAAAACAAGTTAGACGTTCTCTACTTTGTTGTTGCAAGTTTTACGTGGCTGCTACGGGCTGAGCAAGAACCGTTCTTACCTACGCATCAAAAACCACAACGCGGTATAGTGATTGCTTTTTGATCTTCAGAAAGAATCCTATTCATTGAACCCGATTCAACTAAAGTTGGAGAAACTGACACCCACTAGCCACCTGTGTGCGAAGCACGTTGGTAGAACCAGTCTCGCGTAACCGTACGCGTAATGTCGGTCTAAGCCGCTTCATCCAACAATGCCGCTGAATCAAGAATCAACTAGTGACGGAAAGCAATATGTATATACCCACGCCCACAACTCCTTTGTGTTCTACTCGTGCATATAACATCTATGCATAGACCTGGCTCTGATGCCACTATTGGGGAACGCAGTAATTTCAAAAATTTCCTGCGCACACGCAAGATCTATCTAGGTGATGCATAGCAACAAGAGGGGAGAGTCTTGTCTACGCACCCTTGTAGACCGTAAGCGGAAACGTTATGACAACGCGGTTGATGTAGTCATACGTCTTCACGATCCGACCGATCCTAGTACCGAAAGTATGGCACCTCCGTGATCTACACACGTTCGGCTCGATGACGTCCCACAAACTCTCGATCTAGCTGTAAGTGCATCTAGTGCCACCCCTAGTTGGTTTTCGAGTATTTACGACAAACCTAGTTGAGGGACTAATGTGTTTGTGAGAATTGCAGGATAACACAGGTAGTAGTCCCTCATTGATTCGGTTTACCTACTAGAGATGACCCCTAAAAATCTGTGAAGACATTGAAGACAATGGTGGTCTATGAAGAGTTTCACATTGAAGACTATGACATGAGAAGACATCGTATGAAGACTATAGATTGCGAAGACATAGTTGTTTTGTAGTTTCCTTTTCTTCTTTGTTGAGTCATAGGAACCACCATACTGTTAAGTGGGGTCAGAGTGAGCAAATTCAGAGTGACTGAAGTGATGCTCAACCAAATCCTATGTCTTCGAGCGAAGACAATGAGAGCAAATCTTATCCAGAGTTGGATAAGTCAGCTTTACTAGTAGCCCAAGTTAAGCTGCCGCGTGTGTTTGAAATCTGACCGTTGGACACGTGTCAGTTCCTTAGTGACCCAGGGTCATTTCGGACAAATCAGGTCGGGTTGCCTCATGGCTATAAATATCCCACCCCCTACACCATAAATTGGTGGCTGCTCAGAGTTAGTGCACGACTTTTGTCGTTTGAGAGCAACCCACCTAGAAGCCTTTGAGAGAAATCCTTGCGAGGACAAAGCCCTAAACACCTAGAGCCAAAGAGTGTTAGGCATCACTGAAGTCTTTCTGTCTGCGTGACCTGAAGACTTGTTACACTTGAGGACTGTGAATCCTCCAGCCGGTTAGGCGTCGCGTTCTGAGCATCCAAGAGTCATTGTTGATTGCTGGTGAACGAAGTCTGTGAAGGTTTGGAAGTCTACCTTGAAGACTTACCAGAGTGATTGGGCGAGGACTGTGTGTCCTTAGCTCAAGGGGAATAAGGTGAAGACGCGGTCTTCTAAGTTGAATCTCAGCCTCCCTTACCAGACGTACAGTTGTCACAGCAACTAGAACTGGTCCAACAAATACATGTCCTCACCAAGCAACTGGTTCTATCCTTTACCTCTATTTACTTACTGCTTATATTCGTGAAGTCATTGCCTGCTTGCATGATATGATTGACTTCACTGTGTGAAGACTGTTGTTGATTGGTTTCATACTATCTTCCATCTAGATCCATACTACCTAGTTGCTGATAGTCTTCGTGCTTTCACTTCACTGCTTACTTGACTATGGCTTGTCTAGTGTAGTCTACCTTCAGCTGCATATTAATAGGTTCATTTCTACTGATTGTCTTCAAAGCCCCCGTGTTTTGAAGACTTTCATAAAAATTGCCTATTCACCCCCCTCTAGTCGATAACTAGCACTTTCAATTGGTATCAGAGCAAGGTGCTCCCTTGTTCTGTGTGATTCGGTTTAACCACCTGGAGTTTTAGCTATGTCGACTGCAGGGATAATCGAAGTCTCCACTGTGTGCCCTGTCTTCAATGGCACTGATTACCCCTACTGGAAGAATAAGATGCGCATGCATCTTGAAGCCATTGATGTCGACCTCTGGTATGTCGTCAAGAACGGCTTCCCAAGGCCAGTGAAGGCATCACCCCAGCTGATGTCAAGAAGTTCATTCAACTGGATTCTACTGCCAAGAACATCATCTGTGGTCGTCTGACCAAAGGACAGTATGGCCATGTGAGTGCTCTGGAAACTGCAAAGCTAGTTTGGGACTGGCTCTCCAAGGTCAATGAAGATGTCTCAACCCAGAGAGACTCAAGGATCAGTGTTCTTCGCAACCTCTTCAACCGCTTCAAGATAAATGACAATGAGAATGTTCAGCTGACGTTTGATCGCCTCACTGACATCACAAATGAGCTTCATGCACTCGGCGCCACTGAGATCACCAAGCATGAAATCGTCAAGACACTCTTGAGATCACTCGACGGCTCATTTGACACCCTGGCCCTGATGATTCAAGAATTCCCTGACTTCAAGACTCGGTCCGTCTGACATACTTGAAAGGCTCAACACACATGAGTTCCAGCTATCTGACAAAAGAGATATCTATGGTCCCAAATATGGTCAAGCTCGCGCTTTGAAGGCAAAGGCTGTTTCCTCATCTGAAGAAGAATCTGACTGCAGTTCTGAGGATCCTAAAGACATTGGAAAGGAACTTGCCATGCTCGTGAAGAAGTTCCAAAGGTTCACCAGGAAGAAAGGCTCCAGACAGTCTTCAAGATCCAGCTCAAGAAATGATGAAGCTTCCTCCCATGACTACAAGAAGAGAACGTGCCACAAGTGAAAGAAACCTGGTCACCACATCTCTGAATGTCCTCAATGGGACAATGAGAACAACAACAACAACAAGAAGAAGAAGAAGAGCAAGGAATATGATTCTGATGACAAGAAGAAGAAATCCTCAAAGTCTTCTTCCAAGTCTTCGTCGAAGTCTTCATCACACAAGAAGAGCTCATCTAGCAAGGGTCGTGCGTTTGTTGGCAAGGAAATGGATTTAGAGGAGGAGTCTGCATCTGAGGAGGTGGAGATGGAGTCTGAAGAGGAATCTAATTCAGGCGTGGCAAGCCTGACTTTAGCTTCAGCATACGTCACCAAGTCCATCTTCGATACTGAAGACGATGGCCTCTTCACCAACGCTGATGCTAACGAGGATGACTCTACTCCCACCTACTGCTTCATGGCACGTGGTGCCAAGGTAAACTCACGTGATGCTCACTATCAAAAATCTAGTGAAGATGACTCTGAATGTAGATCTAAACCTAGCTACAAAACACTTGCTAAAATTGCAACACAACAACAGATTGCTATGGAACATATTCAAAAACTGTTAGACAAAAGCGATGACCTGTTGGATGCGGAAATGACTCGAACTCAGTCCTTAATTGAAGACATTAACAATCTTCATGTTAAGTACGAAGAACTTGAAAGTCGTCATGAAACGCTCTCAACTACTCATGAAAAGCTCTGCTATGATTATCTTCAAAGGAAGCAAGAGCTTGAGAACTTGAGATCGGCTCATGAAGATCTTCAAAAGGAGAATGAGTCACTTCGCGCTTAACAGATCAGTTCCGCTCAGGAAGGATTTGAACCACCATGTCTAAAATGCCTTGAGTGTGATGATGCTACTTTTGTTGCTGGATGGTCTACTACTACTACTGTTGCAATATCTTCAACTACTGATGTGGTAACTAACCCCTCTGCTGAGGATACCACTACTATTGCTGATGAGAATGCCAGGTTGAAGACATTGCTTGAGACAGGAATGTAAAAAAGTCTCAAAGGGCATCAGACACTATGTGATGTCCTCAAGAAACAGATTCTGAACCGAAACCCGAGGAAAGAGGGTGTTGGGTTCGAGAGGAAAATGAATGTTGATGGTTCTTACTGGAAGCCTAAGCAGTACCCCAAAACCAAATGGGTTACTGCAAAGGGACCTTCAGTGGATCCATCTACCTTATCTGGCTTCACTTGTGCTAACCCGATTATCATTGATGAATCCTTTGATGCAAACTATAAACTGTTTAAGAATCAGAATGGTGAAATATTTGCCAGGTATATTGGTACTAACTACACAAATGGACCCCCTTTGAAGAAGATTTGGGTGCCCAAGAGTTGTCTTGAAAATCTTCAGGTGAATGTCATCATGAAACCACCCGGGAAGAAGACAAACCCCAGACCAAAGGTTTCACATGGTCCAAAGGCTTCATATAGACAGAGGACTCACCAGAGTCACCCTAACGCAAATGTTTTGCAGGGAAACCATACTCAGGCCTGATACGTCCATTTTGCATCATGCTTTTATATCGATATTTATTGCATTATGGGATGTTATTACACATTATGTCACAATACTTATGCCTATTCTCTTATTTTACAAGGTTTACATAAAGAGGGAGAATGCCGACAGCTGGGATTCTGGGCTGGAAAAGGAGCAAATATTGGAGAGCTATTCTGCACAGCTCCAAAAGTCCTGAAACTTCACGAAAGTCAATTCCAGAATATATAAAAAATACTGAGCGCAAGAAGTTCACCAGGGGGGCCACACCCTGCCCACGAGGGTGGGGGGGGCGCCCTATCCCCCTGGGCGCGCCGCCCTACCTCGTGGGCCCCATGGTGGCCCTCCGATGGCCATCTTCTGCTGTATGGAGTCTTTCGATGAGAAAAAAATCATAATCCATCTTTCCGGACGAGACTCCGCCGCCATGAGCCGGAACCTTGGCGGAACCAATCTAGGGCTCTGGCGGAGCTATTCTGCCGGGGAAACTTCCCTCCGGGAGGGGGAAATCATCGCCATCATCATCACCAACGCTCCTCTCATCGGGAGAGGGAAATCTCCATTAACATCTTCACCAACACCATCTCCTCTCAAAACCCTAGTTCATCTCTTGTATCCTATTCTTGTCTCCAAGTCCGAGATTGGTACATGTGGGTTGCTAGTAGTGTTGATTACTCCTTGTAGTTGATGCTAGTTGGTTTATGTGATGAAAGATCATATGTTCAGATCCTATATGCATATTAATACCCTCTGATTATGAACATGAATATGCTTTGTGAGCAGTTACGTTTGTTCCTGAGGACATGGGAGAAGTCTTGCTATTAGTAGTCATGTGAATTTGGTGTTCGTTTGATAGTTTGATGAGATGTATGTTGTCTCTCCTCTAGTGGTGTTATGTGAACGTAGACTACATAACACTCACCATTATTTGGGCCTAGAGGAAGGCATTGGGAAGTAATAAGTAGATGATGGGTTGCTAGAGTGACAGAAGCTTAAACCCTACTTTATGCGTTGCTTCGTAAGGGGCTGATTTGGATCCATATGTTTCATGCTATGGTTAGGTTTACCTTAATAATTTTGTTGTAGTTGTGGATGCTTGCAATAGAGGTTAATCATAAGTGGGATGCTTGTCCAAGTAAGGGCAGCACCCAAGCACCGGTCCATCCACATACCAAATTATCAAAGTACCGAACGCGAATCATATGAACGTGATGAAACCTAGCTTGACGATATTCCCATGTGTCCTCGGGAGCGCTTTACATCATATGAGAGTTTGTCCAGGCTTGTCCTTTGCTACAAAAAGGATTGGGCCACCTTGCTGCACTTTATTTACTTTTGTTACTTGTTGCTCATTACAAATTATCCTATCACAAAACTATCTGTTACCTATTATTTCAGTGCTTGCAGAGAATACCTTGTTGAAAACCGCTTATCATTTCCTTCTGCTCCTCGTTGGGTTCGACACTCTTACTTATCGAAAGGAGACGATAGATCCCCTATACTTGTGGGTCATCAAGAATCTTTTCTGGCGCCGTTGCCGATGAGTGAAGTGTCTTTGGTAGGTGGAATTTGGTAAGGAAAAATTTATATAGTGTGCTGAAATTTACTGTCACTTGTTACTATGGAAAGTAATCCTCTAAGGGGCTTGTTCGGGGTATCTTCACCCCGACCAGTAGAGCAAAGAGCTGCTCCTCAACCTACTGAACCTACTGAAAATGAAATTGTCTGCTTCAAAATTCCTTCGGGTATGTTAGAAAAACTGCTAGCTAATCCTTTTGCAGGAGATGGAAGAAAGCATCCTGATGAGCACCTAATATATGTGGATGAAGTTTGTGGAATATTTAAGCTTGCAGGTGTGCCCGGAGATGTTATTAAGCAGAAGGTCTTCCCTTTATCTTTGAAGGGAGATGCATTGACATGGTATAGGCTATGTGATGATACGGGGTCGTGGAACTACAAACGATTGAAATTGGAATTTCATCAGAAGTTTTATCCTATGCATCTTGTTCATCGTGATTGCAATTATATATATAATTTCTGGCCTCGCGAAGGAGAAAGCATCGCTCAAGCTTGGGGGAGGCTTAAATCAATATTATATTCATATCCCAATCATGAGCTCTCAAGAGAAATGATTATTCGAAATTTATATGCTCGGCTTTCTGATAACAATCGCACCATGCTCGACACTTCTTGTGCTGGCTCTTTTATGAAGAAGACTATTGAATTCAAATGGGATTTATTGGAAAGAATTAAACGCAACTCTGAAGATTGGGACCTCGACAAAGGTAAGGAGTCAGGTATGACACCTAAGTTTGATTGTGTTAAATCTTTCATGGATACCGATGTTTTCCGTAAATTTAGCACTAAATATGGACTTGACTCTGAGATAGTAGCTTCTTTCTGTGAATCTTTTGCTACTCATGTTGATCTCCCTAGGGAGAAGTGGTTTAAATATCATCCTCCCATAGAAGTAAAAGTAGCTGCACCTATTAAAGTTGGAGAAAAGACTATCACTTATAATGATCCTATTGTTCCTACTACTTATGTTGAGAAACCACCTTTCCCTGTTAGGATAAAGGATCATGCTAAAGCTTCAACCGTGGTTTGTAAAAGCAATATTAGAACTTATACACCTCCTAAGCAAATTAAATTTGAACCTAATATTGCTATTGTTAAAGATCTCTTGTCTGATAATATTGATGGGCATGTTATTCATTTCCTTGATGAGACTGCTAGAATTGCTAAACCTTGTGCTAAAGATAAACCTAGATCTTTGGTAGGCATGCCTGTTATTTCTGTTAAAATAGGAGATCATTGTTATCATGGCTTATGTGATATGGGTGCTAGTGCTAGTGCAATACCTTACGACTTATACAAAGAAATTATGCATGATATTGCACCTGCTGAGAAAGAAGATATTGATGTTGCAATTAAACTTGCCAATAGAGATACTATTTCACCAATGAGAATTGTTAGATATGTTGAAGTCTTGTGTGGGAAAACTAAATATCCTGCTGATTTTCTTGTTCTTGGTTCCCCACAAGATAGCTTTTGTCCCATTATATTTGGTAGACCCTTCTTGAACACAGTTAATGCTAAGATAGATTGCAAAAAGGATGTTGTTACTATTGGTTTAGATGATATGTCTCATGAATTTAATTTCTCTAAATTTTGTAGACAACACCGTGAAGAGGAATTTCCTAGTAAAGATGAAATTATTGGTCTTGCTTCTATTGCCGTGCCTCCTAGTGATCCTTTAGAACAATATTTGCTAGACCATGAAAATGATATGTTTATGAATGAAAGAAGGGAAATAGATGAAGTATTCTTTAAACAGGAACCCATCCTGAAACACAATTTGCCTGTTGAAATCCTAGGGGATCCTCCTCCACCCAAGGGTGATCCCGTGTTTGAGCTTAAACCATTACCTGATACTCTTAAATATGCTTATCTTGATGAGAAAAACATATATCCTGTTATTATTAGTGCTAACGTTTCAGAGCATGAAGAAGAAAGATTATTGAAAACTTTGAAGAAGCACCGTGCTGCTATTGGATATACTCTTGATGATCTTAAGGGCATTAGTCCCACTCTGTGTCAACACAAAATAAATTTGGAGGAAGATGCCAAACCAGTTCGTGATCATCAACGACGGCTGAATCCTAAGACGAAGGAAGTGGTAAGAAAGGAAATACTAAAGCTTCTTGAGGCAGGTATAATTTATCCCTTTGCTGATAGTCAGTGGGTAAGTCCTGTCCATTGTGTCCCTAAGAAGGGAGGTATTACTGTCGTTCCTAATGATAAAGATGAGTTGATCCCGCAAAGAATTATTACAGGTTATAGGATGCTAATTGATTTCCACAAATTAAATAAAGCTACTAAAAAGATCATTACCCCTTACCTTTTATCGATCAAATACTAGAAAGATTATCCAAACATACACATTTTTGCTTTCTAGATGGTTATTCTGGTTTCTCTCAAATACCCGTGTTAGCCAATGATCAATCAAAGACTACTTTTATTTGCCCTTTTGGTACTTTTGCTTATAGACGTGTGCCTTTTGGTTTATGTAATGCACCTGCTACCTTTCAAATGCATGATGGCTATATTCTCTGACTTTTGTGAAAAGATTTGTGAGGTTTTCATGGACGATTTTTCCGTCTATGGATCCTCTTTTGATGATTGCTTAAGCAACCTTGATCAAGTTTTGCAGAGATGTGAAGAAACTAATCTTGTCTTGAATTGGGAAAAGTGCCACTTTATGGTTAATGAAGGTATTGTCTTGGGGCATAAAGTTTCTGAAAGAGGCATTGAAGTTGATAAAGCCAAGGTTGATGCTATTGAAAAGATGCCATGTCCCAAGGACATCAAAGGTATAAGAAGTTTCCTTGGTCATGCCGGTTTTTATAGGAGGTTCATTAAGGACTTCTCAAAAATTTCTCGGCCTCTGACTAATTTATTACAAAAAGATATACCATTTGTCTTCGATGATGATTGCGTAGAAGCATTTGAAATACTTAAGAAAGCATTAATCTCTGCACCTATTGTTCAGCCACCTGATTGGAATTTACCTTTTGAAATTATGTGTGATGCTAGTGATTATGCTGTAGGTGCTGTTCTAGGACAAAGAGTTCATAAGAAATTAAATGTTATTCAATATTCTAGTAAAACTCTAGACAATGCTCAGAGAAATTATGCTACTACTGAAAAAGAAGTCTTAGTAGTTGTATTTGCTTGTGATAAGTTTAGACCTTATATTGTTGATTCTAAAGTAACTATTCACATGGATCATGCTGCTATTAAATACCTTATGGAAAAGAAAGATGCTAAACCTAGACTTATTAGATGGGTTCTCTTGCTACAAGAATTTGATTTGCATATTATTGATAGAAAGGGAGCCGAGAACCCCGTTGCAGGCAACTTGTCTAGGTTAGAAAATGTTCTTGATGACCCACTACCTATTGATGATAGCTTTCCTGATGAACAATTAAATATCATAAATGCCTCTCCTACTGCTCCATGGTATGCTGATTATGCTAATTACATTGTTGCTAAATTTATACCACCTAGTTTCACATACCAGCAAAAGAAAAAGTTCTTCTATGATTTGAGACATTACTTTTGGGATGACCCATATCTTTATAAAGGAGTAGATGTTGTTATTAGACGTTGTGTACCTGAGCATGAACAGGAACAGATCCTACACAAGTGTCACTCCGAGGCTTATGGAGGACACCATGCTGGAGATAGAATTGCACACAAGGTATTGCAATCCGGTTTTTATTAGCCTACTCTCTTTGGATG
This sequence comes from Triticum urartu, assembly GCF_003073215.2. Lineage (NCBI taxonomy): Eukaryota > Viridiplantae > Streptophyta > Magnoliopsida > Poales > Poaceae > Triticum > Triticum urartu. The sequence continues at coordinate 317,478,923 of NC_053022.1, read as the reverse complement.
CCCGTAAGTTTGTATTGTCTTGTGATGAATGTCAAAGAATTGGTAATATTAGTAGACGCCAAGAAATGCCTATGAATTATTCACTTGTTATTGAACCATTTGATGTTTGGGGCTTTGACTATATGGGACCTTTTCCTGCCTCTAATGGATATACACATATTTTAGTTGCTATTGATTACGTTCTAAGTGGGTAGAAGCTATTCCAAATAGTAGTGCTGATCATAAAACCTCTATTAAGATGCTTAAAGAAGTTATTTTTCCAAGGTTTGGAGTCCCTAGATATTTAATGACTAATGGTGGTTCTCATTTTATTCATGGTGCATTCCGTAAAATGCTTGCTAAATATGATGTTAATCATAGAATTGCATCTCGTTATCACCCACAGTCTAATGGTCAAGTAGAATTGAGCAATAGAGAGCTCAAATTAATTTTGCAAAAGACTGTTAATAGATCTAGAAATAATTGGTCCAAGAAACTTGATGATGCATTATGGGCCTATAGAGCTGCATATAAAAATCCTATGGGTATGTCTCCGTATAAAATGGTCTATGGAAAAGCATGTCACTTACCTCTCGAACTAGAACATAAGGCTTATTGGGCTATTAAAGAGCTCAATTATGATTTCAAACTTGCCGGTGAGAAGAGCTTATTTGACATTAGCTCACTTGATGAATGGAGAACCCAAGCCTATGAGAATGCCAAATTATTTAAAGAAAAAGTTAAAAGATGGCATGACAAAAGGATACAAAAGCGTGAGTTTGATGTAGGTGATTATGTATTGCTGTACAACTCTTGTTTAAGATTTTTTGCAGGAAAACTTCTCTCTAAATGGGAAGGTCCTTACGTTATCGAGGAGGTCTACCGTTACGGTGCCACAAATATCAACAACTTCGAAGGCACAAATCCGAAGGTGGAGAACGGTCAAAGAATTAAACATTATATCTCAGGTAATCGTATAAATGTTGAAACCAATGTTATTGAAACCGTAACCCCGGAGGAATACATAAGGGACACTTTCCGGAACGTTTCAGACTCCGAAATGGAATAGGTATGTTGTACGGTAAGTAAACCGACTCCAAAACAGTTCTAATGGCAATTTTCTTCCGTTTTGGAATATTTAGAAAAATAGAAAAATAAGAAGCAGTCCTGGAAGGACACGAGGGCTCCGTGATGGTGGAGGGCGCGCCCAGTTCTAATGGCAATTTTCTTCTGTTTTGGAATATTTAGAAAAATAGAAAAATAAGAAGCAGTCCTGGAAGGACACGAGGGCTCCGCGAGGGTGGTGGGGCGCGCCCTACCCCCCTGGGCGCACCCCCCTACCTCGTGGGCACCTCGTGTGCTCTCCGAACTCCGTTTTCTTACACGACACGTATTTTGGTCGGTAAAAATTCATTATATAATCTCCCGGAGGTTTTGACCACCGTATCATGCAAAAATCTCTTGTTCTTGTTTCGAGCTGTTTTCTGCCAGGGTTGTCAAAGCTAAGCATCATGTCGTCTCCCTCCTCCTCCAACAATGAGGGCAACAATGCTTGGCTAATTATGATAAAGGTGAAGAGAGAAGAACCCATGGAGATCAACAAGGATGAATGGATCAAGAAGGCCACGGAGGACCAAACTCCGGCAACAAAAGACATCCTTCAACTTGATCACAATCTTCTTACCCGAACTGAGATCAAAGCTTTCAAGATGATTGAGTTAGCTTGTATACAGAATAAGTATCTCACACGTGAAAATATTTTGTTGAAGGAGCATATCATCGCACTCAAAGGCATTATCCGCAAGTTAGAAGACCTCCTACGCTCGATGTGCGACTATCCATCATCAACAACTCCACCTTCTTCACCAATGAAGGAGACATAATCACATGGGTATGGGCACTCCCCTTGGCAACTGCCAAGCTTGGGGGAGTGCCCCGGTATCGTATCACCATCACTTTTATCTTTACTGTTTTTCTTAGTTCGATCCTTTTGGTAATATCTTGATCTAGTAGAATAAAGTTCTTAGTATGATCTAGTTGTGAGTTTTGCTTTATGATCCTTCTATGTACTCGAGCCCGTGAGCTATATATAATAAAGATTAGTGTTGAGTGAAGGGCCTGATTATTTTGCCATGATCTTAAGTGAATAAAAGAAAAGAGAAAGAATAAAAAGAAACAAAGAGATCATATGGATCTTATGGAGAGTAATGAGCTCACATAGAAAGAGTATGATGAATAAAAGTTGTTGAGAGTTGACAAACATAGTTTTGGTCATCATTGCAATTAATAGGGAGTAATAAAGAAAGAGAGGTCTTTACATATAAATATACTATCTTGGACATCTTTTATGACTGTGAGCACTCATTAAAATATGACATGCTAAAGAGTTGATGTTGGACAAGGAAGACAACGTAATGGGTTATGTTTTCTTACATCTGAGATAAATTATATTGTCATGGATCATCCAACATGATTGATCTTGCCTTTCCCCCTCATGCTAGCCAAATTCTTTTCACCAAGTAGAGATACTACTTGTGCTTCCAAACACCCTTAAACCAGTTTTGCCATGAGAGTCCACCATACCTACCTATGGATTGAATAAGATCTTTCAAGTAAGTTCTCATTGGTGCAAGCAATAAAAATTGGTCTCTAAATATGTATGACTTATTAATGTGGGAGAAAATAAACTTTATATGATCGTGTGATATGGAAGAAATAAAAGCGACGGACTGCATAATAAAGGTCCATATCACAAGTGGCAATATAAAGTGACGTTCTTTCGCATTAAGATTTTGTGCATCCAACCGTAAAAGCGCATGGAAACCTCTGCTTCCCTCTGCGAAGGGCCTATCTTTTACTTTTATCTCCTACCTTGCATAAGAGTCATGGTGATCTTCACCTTTCCTTTTTACATTTTATCTTTTGGCAAGCACAACATGTTGGAAAGATCCTGGTATATATGGCTAATTGGATGTGAGTTTTCATGAACTATTATTGTTGACATTACCCTAGAGGTAAAATGTTGGGAGGCAAAACTATAAGCCCCTATCTTTCTCTGTGTCAGATTAAAACTCCATACCCATATTATTGCGTGTGTTAGCAATTGTGAAAGATTATATGATAGTTGAGTATGTGGACTTGCTGAAAAGCTCTTATGTTGACTCTTTCCTATGTTATGATAAATGGCAATTGCTCCAATGACTGAGATTATAGTTTGTTAGTTGTCAATGAAGTTTATGATCCATACTTGAAATTGTGATTGAATTATTACTCTATCATAAGAGATCATATGACAATAATTATATAAGTTGTTGTTCTAAGAATGATCATGATGCCCTCATGTCCGTATTTTATTTTTATCGATACCTCTATCTCTAAACATGTGGACATATTTTTCGATTTCAGCTTTCGCTTGAGGACAAGCGAGGTCTAAGCTTGGGGGAGTTGATACGTCCATTTTGCATCATGCTTTTATATCGATATTTATTGCATTATGGGCTGTTATTACACATTATGTCACAATACTGATGCCTATTCTCTCTTATTTTACAAGGTTTACATGAAGAGGGAGAATGCCGACAGCTGGGATTCTGGGCTGGAAAAGGAGAAAATATTGGAGACCTATTTTGCACAGCTCCAAAAGTCCTGAAACTTCACGGAAGTCAATTTTAGAATATATAAAAAATATTGAGCGCAAGAAGTTCACCAGGGGGGCCACACCCTGCCCACGAGGGTGGGGGGCGCGCCCCCTACCACGTGGGCCCCCTGGTGGCCCTCCGATGGCCATCTTCTGCTATATGGAGTCTTTCGATGAGAAAAAAATATTTCATAATCCATCTTTACGGACGAGACTCCACCGCCACGAGGCGGAACCTTGGCGGAACCAATCTTGGGCTCTGGCGGAGCTGTTCTGCCGGGGAAACTTCCCTCCGGGAGGGGGAAATCATCGGCATCATCATCACCAATGCTCCTCTCACCGGGAGAGGGCAATCTCCATCAACATCTTCACCAGCACCATCTCCTCTTAAAACCCTAGTTCATCTCTTGTATCAAATTCTTGTCTCCAAGTCCGGGATTGGTACCTGTGGGTTCGTAGTAGTGTTGATTACTCCTTGTAGTTGATGCTAGTTGGTTTATTTGATGGAAGATCATATGTTCAGATCCTATATGCATATTAATACCCCTCTAATTATGAACATGAATATGCTTTGTGAGTAGTTACGTTTGTTCCTGAGGACATGGGAGAAGTCTTGCTATTAGTAGTCATGTGAATTTGGTATTCGTTCAATATTTTGATGAGATGTATGTTGTCTCTCCTCTAGTGGTGTTATGTGAACGTCGACTACATAACACTTCACCATTATTTGGGCCTAGAGGAAGGCATTGGGAAGTAATAAGTAGATGATGGGTTGCTAGAGTGACAGAAGCTTAAACCCTAGTTTATGCGTTGCTTCATAAGGGGCTGATTTGGATCCATATGTTTCATGCTATGGTTAGGTTTACCTTAATACTTTTGTTGTAGTTGCGGATGCTTGCAATAGAGGTTAATCATAAGTGGGATGCTTGTCCAAGTAAGGCAGAACCCAAGCACCAGTCCACCCACATGCCAAATTATCAAAGTACCGAACGCAAATCATATGAACGTGATGAAACCTAGCTTGACGATATTCCCATGTGTCTTCGGGAGCGCTTTACATCATATAAGAGTTTGTCCAAGCTTGTCCTTTGATACAAAAAGGATTGGGCCACCTTGCTGCACTTTATTTACTTTTGTTATTTGTTGCTCGTTACAAATTATCCTATCACAAAACTATCTGTTACCTATTATTTCAGTGCTTGCAGAGAATACCTTGTTGAAAACCGCTTATCATTTCCTTCTGCTCCTCGTTGGGTTTGACACTCTTACTTATCGAAAGGACTACGATAGATCCCCTATACTTGTGGGTCATCAAGGCCTATGAATATGAGTGTGTTTCATCAAACAACCATGTTCATAAGACCAAGAACTACTCTGCTTATTCATATGAGTATTGTTCACCTCCTGCAAGGCTTTTTGCTAGGGCTCCAAAGCCGAAGTTCTCAGATGCTGCACTTAGACTTATTGCTTTGAAGCCACCCCTGAAGATGTGGGTGGTTAAGAAAACTTAACTCTCTTTTGCAGGGAAAGGTCTCCAGCCATAAATCAAAGGCGTCTGATGCTTATGCTGGGGACCTAAAACATCTTGTGGGGTGCAAGAAAATGCCCAAATGGTCTTATTATGTATTTCGTTCCAGAATCACTTGTCAATCATCCTATCAGTCCTAACCTGGATCTGAGCTTTCATAATCCACTTGCTCGTCAAATGTTTATGCTTCACAATACTCTTCGTGAAGCCTATCCCCCTAACTGCACTGTAGGGTATGACACCAACTGCTTCAGAATGGATTATTGATAGTGGGTGCACTAACCACATGACTGGCAATCGAAGTCTTCTCATGGACTCAACCTTACGTCCATTTGACAAGAGTCATATCACATTTGCTGACACTGGTAAAAGCAAGGTATTGGGTCTAGGTAGAGTTGCAATCTCAAAGGATTAGCACATGGATAAAGTGATGCTTGTTGAATCCCTTGGTTTCAACTTAATGTCTGTCTCAATGCTTTGTGACTTGAACATGATTGTGATATTTGGAAAATATCGTTGCCTTATTTTAATGGAATCTGACAAGTCTCTAGTCTTTGAAGGGTACCGAAAAGGTGATCTGTACATGGTAGATTTCTCAGCAGGACCACAGTTGTCTGTATGTCTTCTAGCAAAAGCTTCAGAGTGCTGGCTCTAGCATCAGAGGCTAGGGCATGCTGGCATGAGAAACTTGTATACTCTCGCGAAGAAGAAGCATGTCGTAGGCATCGAGGGCGTCAAGTTCAAAAAGGATCATCTGTGTGGTGCCTGCGAAGCCGGGAAGATGACTAGGGCCAAGCATCCTTCGAAGACAATCGTGATGACATCATGTCCCTTCGAGCTGCTTCACATGGACCTATTCAGCCCTACTCATTACTCCACTCTTACTACCACTTCTTGTCTCTATGGCTTCATTATTGTTGATGATTACTCTAGATATACCTGGGTGCATATAATTCTCTACAAGACTGATGTGCAGCATGTCTTCAGACGATTCGCAAATCGTGCCATGACAAACTATGGCATCAAGATCAAGCACATAAGAAGTGACAACGGCACAGAGTTCAAGAACACCGGACTCGACACTTATCTTGATACATTGGGCATCACTCATGAATTCTCAGCTCCATACACACCTCGGCAGAATGACATCGTGGAGCGCAATAACAGAACACTCATTGAGATGGCTCGGACGATGCTTGATGAGTACAAGACTCCAAGGAAGTTCTGTCTTGAAGCTATTGATACTGCATACCACATCATCAACCGTGTTTATATTCACAAGCTTCTAAAAAAGACATCATATGAACTACTAACTGGTAAGAAGCCAAACGTAAGCTACTTCAGGGTATTTGGTGCCAGGTGTTGGATTAAGGATCCACATCATACTTCAAAATTTGCACCGAAATCACATGAAGATTTTATGCTTGGTTACGGAAAGGATTCTCACTCCTACAGAGTCTTCAACCTCTTTCACTATAAAGTGGTTGAAACTGTGGATGTGCGGTTCGATGAAACTAATGGCTCGCAAAGAGAGCACCTGCCAAATGTGCTAGATGAAGTCTCACCAAGTGAATCCATCAAGCTTATGGGTACTGAAGAAATCATACCTTCAGAGGCACAGGCTGTAGAGGAACTTATCATTTCTGCACCAAATCAACCTGAAGACTCTACTCAGCCTGAAGTTAATGCTGAAGATGAAGACAATGATCAGCAAGAGAAAAATCTTCGTCTAGTTCATCCTCGTGTTGCAAATGAAGTACAGATTGAGAAGATAATTGATAGCATGAATGCACTTGGTCCCCTTACTCGCTCAAGAGCAACACAGCTAGCAAATTTCTATGGGCCCTTGCATTTGTGTCCATATATGAACCCAAGAAAGTTGCTGAAGCCTTCATGGAACCTGAATGGATTCAAGCTATGCAAGAAGAGCTTCAACAGCTCGAGTTGAACAATGTATGGGAACTGGTCAAGCGTCCTGATCCTCGCAAGCACAATATCATAGGCACAAAATGGATCTATGGCAACAAACAAGATGAGCATGGTCAAGTTGTCAGAAACAAGGCTCGTCTCGTTGCTCAAGGATATACTCAAGTTGAAGGAATTGACTTCGACGAAACATTCGCTCCGGTGGCTAGGCTTGAAGCCATTCGCATTCTGCTAGCCTATGCCAACCATCACAACATCCTCCTATATCAAATGGATGTGAAGAGTGCCTTTCTCAATGGCAAGATTGAAGAAGAAGTGTATGTTGCACAACCACCTAGTTTTGAAGATCCAAAACATCATGATATGGTATACAAGCTCAACAAGGCAATGTATGGCCTCAAACAAGCCCCTCGTGCTTGGTATGACACACTAAAAGACTTCCTGAAGAGCAAAGGCTTCAAACCTGGTTCCCTAGATCCCACTCTCTTCACAAAGACATACGATGGTGAACTGTTTGTGTGCCAGATCTATGTGGATGACATTATCTTCGGCTGCACTGACAAAAGATACAGTGATGAGTTTGGACACATGATGCAAGAGCAATATCAGATGTCCATGATGGGTGAGTTGAAGTTCTTCCTTGGTCTTCAAATCCGTCAGCAAAGCAATGACATCTTCATATCTCAAGAGAAATACATCAAAGATTGCCTGAATAAGTTTGGAATGCAAGACTGCAAGGGATACACGACGCCAATGCCAACCAAAAGTCATCTGGGCCCCGCCGACAATGGTAAAGAGTTCGATCAAAAGGTACACTGCTCCATGATTGGTTCTTTACTCTATTTGTGTGCATCTAGGCCAGATATCATGCTTAGCGTTTGCATGTGTGCCTGATTCCAAGCGGCACCAAAGGAGTCGCATCACTTAGCTGTGAAGCGAATTCTTCGATATTTGGCTTACACCCCAACAGTAGGATTATGGTATCCAAAGGGCTCAGAGTTTGATCTAGTTGGATTCTCAGATGCTGATTATGCTGGTGACAAGGTTGATCGCAAGTCTACGTCAAGCACATGTCACTTTCTTGGACGATCTCTTGTCTGTTGGTCTTCAAAGAAGCAGAACTGTGTGTCTCTCTCCACTGCTGAATCTGAATACATTGCTGCTGGATCTTGCTGTGCTCAGCTTCTGTGGATGAAGCAAACTCTCAAGGACTATGGCATCCATCTGAAGCATGTGCCACTCTACTGCGACAATGAAATCGCTATCAAGATTGCCAACAACCCAGTTCAGCATTCGAAGACAAAGCACATTCAGATCCATCATCACTTTCTCAGAGATCATGTCATGAAGGAAGATATTGATATCATTCACTTCAACACTGAAGAGCAATTGGCAGATATCTTCAAAAAGCCCTTGGATGAGAAAAGGTTTTGCAAGTTGTGGTGTGAGCTAAATATCTTAGAATCCTCGAACGTCCTGTAGTTGGACACACATCCTAACGCTTATGCATGAGATGACTTAGATGTGCAACACACGAAGTAACGTATATCTTCAAATAATGAAGACATACATTCTAAGTGTGAATACATTAATGCGGAAATTGACTTCAGAGCGCCACAATAATTGTGCGTCGTGTCTAGGTCTAATACTTCCTATACGGTGGGTAACGCCACCACCAAACTCGTGTTTGAAGTGTTTTCAATTGGCATCACAATTGCATAATCTTCACATTTGGATTTGTCTTCAACATTGATTTGACTTCATGTTTATCTTCACAATGTTGATTTGGTATCATATTGATATATACATATATTGGTGTTTTGTCCTCTACAGCATTCACTTATAGCTATCTCTTCATGTTTGAATCTTTTGACCTAAGTGAATGTGATTGGACCCTAACCTCTTCTATGCTTTTACCCCAAATTCTATCTATCCAAATCATATGCATTCTATTGAAACTGTCAAATGTCTTCTTTGTGTCCTTGTCAGTAGAAGATACAGAGACAAAAATTGAATCTGTTTTAAATGCTATATCCTTATTGCCTGAAACCCGGAGAAGCCGGAACGACCACCCGACAGTCCAGGCATGCGTGGGAACATGGAACAACTTCCAATGTGTTGCATGCTTGCCATGTGTCCCTCGGATGTGAACCGCCAGGGGCACCTGCGTAATTGCGCTGTGCTGTCCCTTTCCTTATAAATACACATCACATCGCGGTCAAAATCCTTCTCCCACCTCTCCACCTAGCGCAAACCCTAGCGCCACAGCTATCTCTCCACAACGCCGGCGACAAAATGCTTAGCTGCCGCGACCTCACCAACGCCGTCCTCACGCCGGCCGCGGACCTCGTCTCCTCCGCCGCCACCATAGGTGTCTTCTGTCGCCAAGTTAGGGCACGACAGATTGAACTGCTCGGCCTCCAATTCCACTCCGTCTAGCAGTTCTTCGTGTGGTAATTAAAACTTACCCTTTTACTGCCTTTTTGATCCTATAGATCCATCCTTCTCCACCAAAAGTGGTTTCTAAACCTACAAAATTGGATCTATCCTGTTCTATATCTCATAACATGCCTAGTATATTCACTTATGCTTCACTACTAGTTAGATTCCTCACTTGTACCTATTCTTGGATTCGTACAAATCTGGAACCAACTCTCAACAAATAAGTGAATGTCTTCGCGCAATGAGGTCAATGTCTTCAAACTAATTTATCCTCAAAATCTTCTGAGAATGCATATGACCTCTTCCCCTTCCCTCGCATCTCTAATGCTGTCACAGGTACATGTCCGTGGGAGAATCCCTTGGTTCTCATAGTCTGCATTCATTTGCAGAATTCTAACAGCGACACATCAATTCTCCTGAAGCCAGTTCCTATTTGACCAGCAGACGGAAGCCATTCGCAGTTGTGAAGCCTTTCAGCTTGAATACTATGGCCACTAACAAACCAGCTAGAAAGGGTGGCAGGCAGCGCCGTGGGGATACAGCCAAGGACCTGCCACCAAATCTCTTTGAACTATACAAGTCAGATCCTGAAGAAACCTATGGTGAACGCAAGACTTGAATCCAATGGATTCGAAGATACTGGGCCGAAGAATGGTTCAAGTACAAATTTGTGACCGCTGAGTATGCTGAAAAGAACGCCATCAAGCGACCATGGGGAGATATAATATACAAAGGTCTGTGGCCCAAGTCTAAGCCCGAAGCTATTGCTCAAGGCTTCTACCCTTGCATGGTCTGAGGACCTCAGCCTGAAGATGTTGACCCATCCAGTTTGCTATGGTGTCGCGACAACAATCTGTTCAAGCGCAACTTTCAGTTTGCCAAAGAGTCTGCCAAGAAGAACAAGAAGCAGTTTGGCCTCGACTTCAACCCTGGTCCACCTGCTCCATGGGCTGATGGCACACGTGAGGCTGAACCCAATGAAATAGGCCCCTTCTACAACCTTGAAGGTCTCATCACTCATGTTGCTGTCCAAGGGCCTGCGATGGATCACTCAGCTGGCGACGCGGATTCTGAAGAAGCGCCAGCCCCACCGAAGCAGAAGCAGAAGAAATCAAAGGCTTTAAAGCCCTCTGCAGCACCGAAAGTGTCGCATGCGAAGTCATTGGCCACTGCACCTCCTGAACCCAGTGTGTAGTCAGAAGATCTCTCTCGCGTCTCCAAGAAGCAGGAGAAACCCAAGAAGAAGCCCATGAAGATTTCTGGGCATGAACTGACTCCAGCTGCCGTTCTGAGGAACGAAGATGAAACCATTGATCTGTCAAGCGACGAAGACTTTGGTGATGATGCTCTTGAGCTTCTGATAAAAAGCAAGCAAGAGGCGGAGATCTTCAATGATCTGCCCCTCTTTGATGTAGAAAGTCTGAATAGCTTCATTGATGAGTGGTTCAACGACCAAAGCATCAGCATCGATGATCTTCAGCTGCCAGTGGACATCAGCGTCACCTTTCACGGAGCCATTGCAAATGAGCTGGGCTTGGCTCAGAAGATCGTCGAGCTGAAGAACAAAATTGATTATGAGAAGGCTCAGTTCAAGAAGCACATGGCAAAGCTCAGCGTAGCTGATGTTCAGAACTTCAAGCAGATGCTGCATAACCTCAAGGAGCAGTTTCACAAGAAACGCGAAGAAGCCAAAGGCTCAAGAGAGCGGATGAAATACTTCGCTAAGAAATGTGTGAAAGTGCACAATGAGGCTGAGAAGCTCAAGGCACTGGGGCGCCCTGGTATCGACCCCAGAATGGCTGCCAAAAAGAAGAAGAAGTCTGTTGCGGGACGCACTGAAGAAGTAAGGCAGGAAGCACTGAGCATTGTCTTCCCTGCTAGCATGAAAGGCTCAAAGCCTAAGGTCCCCACAGTTGCTTCAGAACTGAAGAAGACAAGGGCAGCTGAGGCCGAAGCTAGAAACCGCAAGAACAAGAATGCCACTGATGATGCCCCACAGACCAAGAAGCGGAAGACAAAGTCTTCGAAGAAAGATCAGGCTGCTCCCTCAGAGCCCCTCTTTGTCGAGCCCATCTCAGTTGCTCGCCCTGTATCCACCAACCAAGAACGTTAGCTAGTACTTCATGAGCCTGCTTCCACAAAGGCTCCTGAAGCTGAAGACATTTCAGCTACTGATCCCATCACAGCTGAAGACATTGGTCATCACGACAATGTAGATGATGATGAAGTCCTTCCTCAGATCGATCACCAACCGGTATCATCGCCTGTTCTCACGAACAACGAACTCATCAGCATTTGTCGTCCATTGACGCCAACTTCTCAGGATGCATCGTGGGCTGATCACCCCCAAGACACACCAAGCCAAGACACACCCAGTACTCCCCCTCCTCAAGTTACCACTCCGGTACTTGATGATGACAATTACATGGTGAAGACAACCCCATCTCCAAAGGCGTCGCCCGCATTATGCAAGCTTCGCAAAGGCCATAGGCCACAGGTCGCCATGCTGAGCGTTCCAAAAGGAGAAGTGCAAAACAACTCAGTGGCACGACAAGTGTTTCCTGACGCCACTCCAACTGCGAACGTCTCTGAGTCCGAAGCAGAAGCTGCCAAAGACATTCCGACTGCATCAGCTGATGACCAACAAGAACCCCGTCAAGACGAAGAGCGAGTTGCCACACCCCCTACCAACCAAGATGTTGCTCTCGAGGAAAACGAGTCAGTGCCTGACCTTCTAGCTACTCAAGTGGAGGTTGAAAACACTGAGGCGGCCCCCAACAACACTACTGAAGCCAATGACGTTGTCATGGCTGAAGCTAATGCGGTGCCTGCAATGAATATGGTGCCGGAAATAAATGTAGCACCTGAAGACAATGTGCAGCTTGAAGCCCAAGTCAATGCCTCTGCTCCTGTACCGCCTCCAAGGCCTCACATCATTGAGCAAGCATTCGATAGTGGTCAACTTGTCACCATCCGCTGGCCCATTCTGGTTCCTTCGCTTGCTCCCGGACCGTAGTTTGACTATCATGTGGAGCACATGCCTTAGGTCCAGAAGCCAAAGCCCATACTGCCAAGGTTTTTAGGTACTGCGACTTCACCAGGATCGTTCAATGTGAGTGGCTTCAAAGCACACAACACCTTCTTTGATAGTGCCAAGAAGCCATATTTGGAGCCAAGAATTTCATCAGATCAGCTTTGGAGCTATCAGCAGCGCAGCTATTATTCTTGTGTCTTATACAATCAATGGCGCATTTTCCCCCATATGTGTCTAGACTGCGAAGCCATTTCTGGCCTGCCCTGCTTGGAAGAAGCCCTAGACTGCTTCAGAGATGTTGGCCTTCTGCGGTTTGTCATTGATAAAGAGCATTGGAACGAAGATCTTCTACTGCAGTTCTATGCTACTCTTCACATTCGTGGCTACAACAGGAATCCGAAGACTTGGGTCTTTGAGTGGATGACAGGAGATGTGCACCATGAAGCCAAAGCTCAAGATATCATCGAGCTTACTCCCCTGCCCACTCCAGGTGAATACTATGAACCTGGTTGTCAGCTACACAGGAATGCATTAGAGAGCATATTTCAGAAGCTTGAGCCGAACATGAGTCAAATGCTCAGCATGATGAAGCCACTGCCAAGCGATGCTGAATATCCAACAGAATTCTTTGTTGAAGACCTAGAGTATTTGCGCCACACCATTTATAATATCATCAGGCGAACTCTATGGCCTGTCAAAGGACATTCTCCTGCAGCAAAGCTTGAAGGAGCAATGAAGACATTGGTTTTCTATATCCTCAATGGCATCAGCTTCAATGCTCAAGATTTCTTCATCAGGCAACTTGCTGCATCCGGCTCTGATCTATTTGGTCTGAAATTTTATGCTCCATGGGTAATGCGCCTCATCAAGCTTCACTCTTCTGTCAACTATCATCCCTCTGCGTGCAATCATCTCATCTTCTTGCCAGAGGTTGATATGTCTGTCGAAGCCATCTACCATGAACCTGCCAAGGAGCCTATATATCTTCACAATGCATATCACCAAAGCTTCACGCAACCTATTGAAGGGGTTCTTGCTGCAACTCGTGTTCATCCTCTGGATGGTAACACTCGTGCACCTCATCGTGCAACCACTGAAGCCACTGAAAGCACCATTGCTCAAAGGCCTCGGAAGCGATCTCGCTCTCTCAATGACCGAGAGCTTCTCGTGGCGTCACATCAAAAACATGATAAGCATCATGACTGGCTCAAGCGTCAGATGCAGAGCCTCTTGGTGGATGTTAATCACATTCGAAATCTTGCCACCAAGAATGCCTTCGTCACACATGAAACCTGTCGGCGGTCGTGGAAGAATCTGACATTGCTAAGCTTTGAAGATGATCTTCAACTGGATGGCTTCACAGAGCGATTCAAATTTGAGTCCACTCCTCCTACGAACGCTCTCCTGCGTCGGACTCCCTCACTCAAAGACTCTGAGTACTCCTCCTCGGCGGCCACCGTCGATGCCAGAGTCGTCGATGACGAAGATGATGCTACTTCACCAACTACAACTTCGCCGCGAATCAACACTGCACCAAGCTCTTCTACACCACCGGACTCCAACGTCGACCCTGCACCTTCTCCTACTCATGGGAATGAATAGAAGCTCTATGTCTTCAAACCTTTTTGGTCCTTACTGACAAAAGGGGGAGAAGCATATGAGTTGATAGTCTTCAAGCGGATCCTTATGGGTGGTTGCTATACTTTTTGCCAAGTGTTTACAACTCTCGCTTTTGATACTTTTGGTTATTTGAGTTGTAACACTTAAACTTGATGGTCGTCTACTACCTTTTTCTGTTAACTATGTGATGCGATGATAAATTCCGCATGTGCGATGATAAATTCCGCACGAAGTCATCCCGTAGACGTCCATTTTTCATTATGCATGTTATTATCTTCATTATATACTTTCATGCATGATGAATTGTCTTCATAAGTTGAAGGGGATCTCCACAAGTAAAACCTGCCATGTGCATTTGCATTCAAACGCAAACCAATTATATGCACATCTTCAGGGGGGCTTTTGCTACTTATGAAGACAATACCTTAATCCTTACAATTACACATATTGTTATCCATGTTGAAAACTTCAACCAGTTTGTCATCAATCACCAAAAAGTGGGAGATTGTAAGTGCATCTAGTGCCACCCCTAGTTGGTTTTGGAGTATTGACGACAAACCTGGTTGAGAGACTAATGTGTTTGTGAGAATTGCAGGATAACATAGGAAGTAGTCCCTCATTGATTCAGTTTACCTACCAGAGATGACCCCTAAAAATGTGTGAAGACATTGAAGACAATGGTGGTCTGTGAAGAGTTTCACATTGAAGACTATGACATGAGAAGACATTGTATGAAGACTATAGATTGAGAAGACATAGTTGTTTCGTAGTTTCCTTTTCTTCTTTGTTGAGTCATAGGAACCACCGTACTGTTAAGTGGGGTCGGAGTGAACAAAGTCAGAGTGACTGAAGTGATGCTCAACCAAATCCTATGTCTTCGAGCGAAGACAATGAGAGCAAATCTTATCCAGAGCTGGATAAGTCATCTTTACTTGTAGCCCAAGTCAAGCTGCCGCGTGTGTTTGAAATCTGACCGTTGGACACATGTCAGTTCCTTAGTGACCCAGGGTCATTTCGAACAAATCAGGTCGGGTTGCCTCTTTGCTATAAATAGCCAACCCCCTACACCATAAATTGGTGGCTGCTCAGAGTTAGTGCACAGCTTTTGTCGTTTGAGAGCAACCCACCTCGAAGCCTTTGAGAGAAATCCTTGCGAGGACAAAGCCCTAAACACCTAGAGCCAAAGAGTGTTAGGTATCACTAAAGTCTTTCTGTCTGTGTGACCTGAAGACTTGTTACACTTGAGGACTGTGAATCCTCCAAACGGTTAGGCATCGCGTTCTGAGCATCCAAGAGTCATTGTTGATAGCCGGTGAATGGAGTCTGTGAAGGTTTGGAAGTCTACCTTGAAGACTTACCAGAGTGATTGGGCGAGGACTGTGTGTCCTTATCTCAAGGGGAATAAGGTGAAGACGCGGTCTTCTGAGTTGAATCTCAGCCTCCCTAACCAGACATACAGTTGTCACAGCAACTGGAACTGGTCCAACAAATACCTGTCCTCACCAAGCAACTGGTTCTATCCTTTACCTCTCTTTACTTAGTTCTTGTCTTCGTGCAGTCATTGCCTGCTTGCATGATATGATTGACTTCACTGTGTGAAGACTGTTGTTGATTGGTTTCGTACTATCTTCCATCTAGATCCATACTACCTAGCTGCTGATAGTCTTCGTGCTTTCACTTCATTACTTACTTTACTATGGCTTGTCTAGTCTAGTCTACCTTCCGCTTCATATTAATAGGTTCATTTCTACTGATTGTCTTCAAAGCCCCCGTGTTTTGAAGACTTTCAGAAAAATCGCCTATTCACCACCCCCTCTAGTCGGTAACTAGCACTTTCACCAGCTGAGTGTCGGGGGAGAGCTTCGTCAGCACGACGGCGTGATGACGGTGATGATGAAGCTACCCGCGCAGGGCTTCGCCTAAGCACTATGATGATATAACCGGGGTGGATTATGGTGGAAGGGGGCACCGCACACGGCTAAGACAATGATCAACTTGTGTGTTCTAGGGTGCCCCTGCCCCCGTATATAAAGGAGCAAGGGGAGGGGGCCGGCGGCCTCATAGGGTGCGCCCCAAGGGGGGAATCCTACTCCTACTAGGAGTAGGTTCCCCCTTTCCTAGTCCAACTAGGAGGGGAAGGAAAGAGGAGGAGGGGAGAAGGAAAGAGGGGGGCGGCCCCCAAGCCCTAAACCAATTCGGTTTGGGCCTAGGGGGCGCACCCACAGCTCCGTTGCTGCCCTCTATTTCCACTAAGGCCCATGAAGGCCCATTGACCCCCCGGGGGGTTCCGGTAACTCCCCGGTACTCTGGTATTTATCCGATGACCCCCGGAACCTTTCCGGTGTCCAAATATAACCTTCCAATATATCAATCTTTATGTATCAATCATTTCGAGACTCCTCGTCATGTACGTGATCTCATCCGGGACTCAGAACAACCTTCGGTACATCAAAAACACATAAACTCATAATACTGATCGTCATCGAACGTTAAGCGTGCGGACCCTACGGGTTCGAGAACTATGTAGACATGACTGAGACTCATCTTCGGTCAATAACCAATAGCGGAACCTGGATGCTCATATTGGCTCCTACATATTCTACGAAGATCTTTATTGGTCAAACCGCATAACAACATACGTTGTTCCCTTTGTCATCGGTATGTTACTTGCCCGAGCTTCGATCGTCGGTATCTCAATACCTAGTTCAATCTTGTTACCGGCAAGTCTCTTTACTCGTTCCGTAATGCAACATCCCATAACTAACTCATTAGTCACATTGCTTGCAAGGCTTATAGTGATGTGCATTACCGAGAGGGCGCAGAGATACCTCTTCGATACATGGAGTGACAAATCTTAATCTCGATCTATGCCAACTCAACAAACACCATCGGAGACACCTGTAGAGCATCTTTATAGTCACCCAGTTATGTTGTGCACATGATGTCTACTGCACAACCTTCTTATTATAGACTTTGTTGGTGAAAGCACAAGTGCTCCATAGGTGGTTTTGGTAATTAATGTCAACATATCTCTTGTTGGACTAACACTTTTACCTAGTATGTTTCAGATAAGTTCAACAATGAAGTGGCATGTACTAGAGGATGTGGAACCCCTTCAAAATGCTAAGGACAAAGGATTGGCTCAAGCTCCAAGCTCAAGAATCAACATTTTCTATTTTAGTGATCCAAGATCACATTGAGTCTATAGGAAAAGCCAATACTATTAAGAAGGGATGAGGTGTTGCTTAATGGCTTGCTTGCTCAAAGTGCTTAGTGATATGCTTCAAAGCCCCCAACCACTTTCTCACTTCCAAATATGTCCCACACCAAATATCCAACTCGGCCCACCGATTCTTTCTATCTGGAGCCACCGAGTTCAGTTGACATAGCCACTGCTAGAAACCCTAATCAGTTCTGTCTCACCGATGGGACCTCGGTCTCACTGAGATGGGCTTGCAAACTCTCTGTTACCTATTGCAATATTTTCGGTCCCACCGAGATATGCAATCGGCCCCACCGAGTTTGCTTGGCCAACTCTCTGTTTCACTTATTACCCAAATCGGTCCCACCGGGTTTGAGTAATCGGTCAAACCGAGTTTTGGATTTACCCTAACCCTAGAAAATCGGTCCCACCGAGTTGATCCAGTCGGTACCACCAAAAACCCTAACGGTCACTAGCTTTGCTGAATCGGTCCGACCGAGTTTAACTATTCGGTCCCATCGAGATTGGTAAGTTGTGTGTAACGGTTAGATTTTGTGTGGAGGCTATATATACCCCTCCACCACCTCTTCATTCATAGAGAGAGCCATCAGAACAAACCTACACATCCAACCTACTTTTTTGAGAGAGAACTACCTGCACTTATGTTGAGGCCAAGATATTCCATTCTTACCATATGAATCTTGATCTCTAGCCTTCCCAAGTTGCTTTCCACTCAAATATTCTTTCCACCAAATCCATATCCTGTGAGAGAGAGTTGAGTGTTGGGGAGACTATCATATGAAGCATAAGAGCAAGGAGTTCATCATCAACACACCATTTGTTACTTCTTGGAGAGTGGTGTCTCCTAGATTGGCTAGGTGTCACTTGGGAGCCTCCGACAAGATTGTGGAGTTGAACCAAGGAGTTTGTAAGGGCAAGGAGATCGCCTACTTCATGAAGATCTACCACTAGTGAGGCAAGTCCTTCGTGGGCGACGGCCATGGTGGGATAGACAAGGTTGCTTCTTCGTGGACCCTTCGTGGGTGGAGCCCTCCATGGACTCGCGCAACCGTTACCCTTCGTGGGTTGAAGTCTCCATCAACGTGGATGTACGATAGCACCACCTATCGGAACCACGTTGTCGGCGTTCTGGGAACGGGGGTCCCCAGACTTGTCTGCCTGCGGCCTGCGGCGTGGCTCAAAGGGGGGCCCAGCACGGCCCATCTTCACCAACACAGACCCAAGACCCTCGCGAGGGGCCAAGCCTCGCGAGGCGGATGACGCGGAGCTTCCTCAGGCACGGCCTCATCAGGCTGGCTCGCGAGGAGGCGGAGAGATCAAGGCGGGGTACCTCATGAGGCGCCTGTGACGCAAGCCATGACGACCAAGGGCGCCAGGCGGGTGCCAGCCCGTGCAGTGTCCTCCTTTCCTCTTTTGTGCAAAGGGGGCAAGTGCAGCCGCGGAGTACCGAGGCATCAGGCAAAGGTTGCCATTTCGGTGCAACAAGACCAGGACCAGGAGGACTGCAAGACGGAGGTCATTGTGGAGCCCAAGACGGTGTCACCACCATAGCTTTGTGCAGGCGAAGACTACTTTTGTCAGGATAGCTGGTACTAGCTGTCCCCCTTCAAATTAGTCCACCATTGTTGGCTCCCTTCCCGCTCGATATTTGGGAAGAGGACCAGGGCCTCTATAAATAGGACTAGCCACCCCCAGGGGAGAGGGGCATCAACAATCGGAGAGAGAGAGAGAAGGGTGACTGAACTCCTCCCAGCAGTTCATCGCCCCAGCTAAGAACAGACCCTTGTGAGGCTGTTCTTCCTTGTATTGTTCATCATCATTAGCCCAAGAGGCAATCCACCACGCCACACACTGGAGTAGGGTATTACACCACAACGGTGGCCCGAACCAGTATAAACCCTGTGTCTCTCGTGTTGTTCTTTCCATAGCTTAGATCTTAGCGAGGCGGAGGGGTGCAGGTAGGTAGGAGGCGAAATCTCCGCGCGCACCCCAGTGTTCGAACCTCAGGGGTCTGCCGAAACCCGAAATCCAACATTTGGCGCGCCAGGTAGGGGTGCACCGGAGTTTTCTCTTCCGCCACCGCCACGGCCTGCCTCGCAATGAGTAGCGCGTCACCCGCTCCGGCCGCCGTCAAGGAGGGATGAGGTGTTGCTTAATGAGGCTCTTGCTCAAAATGCTTAGGCCCGAACCAGTATAAACCCTGTGTCTCGTGTTGTTCTTTCCATAGCTTTAGATCTTAGCGAGGCGGAGGGGTGCAGGTAGGTAGGAGGCGAAATCTCGCGCGCACCCCAGTGTTCGAACCTCAAGGGTCTGCCGAACCCGAAATCCGACATTTGGCGTGCCAGGTAGGGGTGCACCGGAGTTTTCTCTTCCGCCACCGCCATGGCCTGCCTCGCGATGAGTAGCGCGTCTCACCCGCTCCGGCCGCCGGCGCCAGCACGGGGGCCAGGGGGCTCCGAGCCCTGGCCCCAGCCCTGCAACGGGTACGGTGGCCGGACAAGTTCAAGCCAACGATACCGCCGCGCTACGGCGGCGCGACAGATCCGCTGGCCTTCTTGCTGGCGAGCGAGGAGGCCCTCCTCGAAGCTGGAGGCGACGATAGGGTCATGGCCAACTGGCTCCCCATGGCCCTCACCGGCGCTCCGCGCACATGGCTGCTCCACCTGCCGGCAGCCTCCGTGGCCTCTTGGGAAGAGCCCCTCAGCCTCTTCCCCGCCCATCGCGCTACACCAACACCCCCGGTCGTCGCGGCCCTCCTGGGCGGCTCGCAGGCGCCGCCTACAAGTCACCACGTCAAGCCGTTCATCCGCCGGGTCAGCGCCGCTTCCACGCCGCAGGGGGCTCTCCCGGACCGGGCGGTGCCCAAGGCCGGCCTGACCTTCAGCTCAGAGGACCACCCCTCCAACTCGGCCTGCTCGGGTGCGCTTCCCATGCTGTGCACCCCCACCATCTTCCAGGTGGCCGTCACCAGAACTCTCATCGATGGCAGTGCGGGCCTCAGCGTGCTCTCGGTCGAGGCCTTCAACCTCCTCTGCATACCCCTGGAACGGCTGCAACCCAGCCGGCCCTTCTCAGGCGTTGGGGGCAGATCATCCAGCTCCTTGGGACAGATCCGGCTCCCAGTAACCTTCGACACCTACAACAACTTCCGCACGGAGCTGGTCGACTTCGACATCGCCCCCATCGGCCTCCCCTACAACGCCATCCTCGGCTACCCAGCGCTGGCCCAGTTCATGGCTGCGACGCACCCGGCGTACAACCTCGTGAAGATGCCCGGGAGCAGCGGTGTCCTCACCATGCACGGGGACACCGGAGACGCGCTGCGGGTGCTCAAGCTCGCCTTCAAGACGGCGGCGTCGGCACAGCCCGCCGACTTGGAGACCCCCGAGCCCAAGGGGGCTGCACCCGCCAAGAAGAAACATTTGTTCACCCAAGACAAGGTAGAAACCAAGCAGATACCCATCGATGAGGACGGGTCCACCAACGCCACTTTCACCATAGGCGCCAACCTCGAACCCGAGCAGGAGGAGGCCCTGGTCAAGTTCCTGCGCGCAAACAAGAAGGTACTCGCTTGGGAGCCTGACCAGTTGGCAGGGATCCCTAGGAGAGTAATCGAGCATCACCTCAACGTGTGCCCCAACGTGCGCCCTGTGAAGCAGAAGGCCAGGCGGCAGTCCATAGAAAAGCAGGCCTTCATCGTCCAAGAGGCCCGCAAATTAGAAGCCGCTGGGGTCATTCGCGAGGTTCGATACCCGGATTGGTTGGCCAACCCTGTCGTTGTGCCAAAGAAGGGAGGGAAGGAGCGCATGTGTGTCGACTTCACCAACCTCAACAAAGCATGCCCGCAAGATCCGTTCCCGCTCCCACGCATCGACCAGATCGTCGATTCCACCGCGGAATGCGACCTGCTATGCTTCTTGGATGCCTTCTCTGGGTATCACCAGATCAAGATGGCGGTAGAAGACGTCGAAAAGACAGCCTTCCTAACCCCGTGTGGGGTGTACTGCTACACATGCATGCCATTCGGGCTGCGTAACGCAGGGGCGACCTTTCAGCGGCTGATGCACATCACCTTGGGCCCGCAGCTCGGGAAGAATGTTGAAGCTTACGTCGATGACATTGTGGTGAAGTCTCGGGAGGCCAGGACCCTGATACAAGACCTGGAGGAAACCTTCGTGAGCCTCAACACAGTGAACCTACGGCTCAACCCAGAGAAGTGTGTGTTCGGAGTCCCCTCGGGCAAGCTCTCGGGTTTCCTTTTGTCCCACCGAGGCATCGAGGCTAACCCGGAAAAGGTCAAGGCGGTGGAAGACATGAGCCCGCCAAAGACCCTCAGAGAAATGCAGAAGCTCACTGGGCGCGTGACCGTGCTAGGGCGCTTCATCTCCAAGTTGGGGGAACGAGCGCTGCCCTTCTTCCAGCTAATGAAGAAAAAAGGGGCCCTTTGAGTGGACTGAAGAGGCTGACAAGGCGTTCCAAGATCTCAAGAGATACCTAACCAGCCCACTGGTCATGGTGGCTCCGCGCCCTCAAGAGCCCCTGGTGCTTTACCTCGCCGCCACTCCGTACTCCGCCAGCGCAGCCCCGGTGGCGGTTAGAGAGGAGCGTCGAATCAAAACCGCAGCAGCAGCCCGGGACAAGGCAAAACAGGAACAAGGAAGGCCCACAGAGACCGCCACCGCGGCTGAGGAGGATCAGCCACCGCAGAGGAGTGCACCGGAGGCGGAAGAGGCCCCTCCCCCAGAAGGCCAGCCTCAGGAGGCCTCATCGCCTCAAGAGGCGCCATGGTCTCCGAAGGGGGCCGCCAGCACTGATGCACCTAACCTCGTCGAGCACCCGGTGTACTTCATCAGCACGGTGTTGCGGGATGCGAGGGGACGGTACCCCATGCCCTAGAAACTCCTCCTCACGCTACTGGTGGCCTCGCGCAAGTTGCAGCACTATTTTCAGGGTCACCCCATCAAGGCCGTCTCGTCATACCCCCTGGAGAGAGTGCTCAGGAGCCCTAACTCAGCTGGAAGGGTCGCTGAGTGGAACATAGAACTGCAAGCGTTTCAGCTCGAATTCAGCACGACTAGAGTCATCAAGGGAGCAGCGTTGGCGGATTTTGTGGCAGAATGGACGAAGGCACCAGGCCTCAAGGCCGACGAGGATCGGTCCCTCTCCCCGGGAAGCAAGGCGCCAGAAGGCTGGGTCATGTACTTCGATGGGGCGTTCTCCAGGCACGGCGTTGGGGCTGGGGCGGTGCGTATATCGCCCACTCAGGACAAGCTCTACTACGCTGTGCAGCTCTGTTTCCAGCAAGGTGAAAAGGTCTCCAACAACATAGCGGAGTATGAAGGTTTAATAGCGGGCTTGAAGGCCGCAGCTGCCCTGGGGGTGAAACGCCTCACCATCAAGGGCGATTCGCAGCTCCTTGTCAATTTCTCCAACAAGGTGTACGAGCCGAAAGATGAGCACATGGAAGCCTACCTTGCGGAGGTCCGCGGGATGGAGAAGCAGTTCTGGGGGTTGGAGTTGCAGCATGTGCCCCGTGGCACCAATCAGGAGGCCGACGACATCGCCAAACGGGCGTCCAGGCGGTTACCTCAAGAGCCTGGCGTTTTCGAGGAGCGGCTCTTCAAGCCCTCAGCCCTGCCGTCATTGTCAAACATGGCTCAGCCTCGGGAGAAGCTCCCCCAGCCACCTGCCTCAGGAGCTCCGGCCTGTGGCCCGGCCTCAGGAGCACGCCTGCTCCTGATGATGGAACCTCAGGAGGGATGCTGGATCACAGAGCTCCAGAGTTACTTAACACAAGGGACCCTGCCGAAGAAGGAGGAGGAAGCGGAGCGAGTGGCACGCCAGGCCACGGCATACTGCATCAAGGATGGAGAGCTCTACCGGAAGCGACCAAATGATGTATCCCTGCGCTGCATCTCCAGGGAGCAAGGGAAGGAACTGCTGGAAGATATACACGGCGGAGACTGTGGACATCATTCATCATCACGGACCCTCGTCGGCAAGGCGTTCCGCAGTGGGTTTTATTGGCCCACCGCACTCAATGACGCCGTCGAACTAGTGAAAGCTTGTGAGGCCTGCCAGTTCCACGCCAAGCAGATCCATCAGCCAGCAGGAGGCCTGCAGACTATACCCCTTTCATGGCCATTCGCAGTCTGGGGGCTGGACATCTTGGGCCTGTTTCCTCGGGCGCCAGGGGGCTACCGCTACCTCTACGTCGCCGTGGACAAGTTCACCAAGTGGGCTGAAGTAGAGGCTGTCCGCACCATTCCCGCGGGTTCCGCGGTCAAGTTCATCAAGGGCATCGTGAGCCGGTTCGGGGTGCCGAACCGCATCATCACGGACAACGGTTCACAGTTCACCAGTAACCTCTTCAAAACATATTGTGCTAACCTGGGAACGCAGATATGCTATGCTTCGGTGGCGCACCCCTGAAGCAAAGGCCATGCCAAGCGAGCCAACGCAGAGGTCCTGAGGGGCCTCAAGACCAGGACGTTCAAGAAGAAGCTGGAGGCCTGCGGCAGAGGTTGGTACGACGAGCTTCAGTCTGTGTTGTGGTCCATCCGCACAACCGCGACCAAGCCGACTGGAGAGACCCCGTTCTTCCTGGTCTACGGAGCCGAAGCGGTCCTCCCTCACGAGGTCAGACGTCGCTCCGCGCGGGTCCTGGTGTTCGACGAGGCGCAGCAGGACGCCATGCGGGGGATGGACCTCGTGCTGGGGGAGGAACGTCGCCGAGAAGCCGCGCTGCGAGCGACGAGGTACCAACAAGCACTGCGGCGATATCACTGCCGCAACATCCGCCCCAGAACTCTCGAGGTAGGAGATCTCGTGCTCAGGCGGGTTCTCTCTAGGGAGGGGATGCACAAGCTCTCTCCCATGTGGGAGGGCCCGTTCAAAGTTGTTCATGTTTCCAGGCCTGGCTCCGCGCGCTTGGAGACTCAGGAGGGGGTGCCGGTCCAGAACGCAGGGAACATCCAGCACCTTCGGAGGTTCTACCCCTAAAAAGGCCCAGAGCCTGTGAAGAAGGCGAATGCCTGTGAAGCTGTCGCGTTTTGGAAAAGGCCCAGAGCCTGTGAAGAAGGCGAATGCCTGTGAAGCTGTCGCGTTTTGGAAAAGGCCCAGAGCCTATGAAGAAGGCGAATGCCTGTGAAGCTGTCGCATTTTGGAAAAGTCCCAGAGCCTGTGAAGAAGGCGAATGCCTGTGAAGCTGTCGCGTTTTGGAAAAGGCCCGGAGCCTGTGAAGAAGGCCAACGCCTGTGAAGCTCGCCGCCCGTGACACTCTCACGTAATAATGAGTTGGGGCTGTACACGCCCCGGAGTCTCAGGAGCGCCGGCCTCAGGCCCTGGGGCTCCCTCCCACGCCCAGTGGCAGCACTTAGCTCCGCGCTGGTGAGAAGACGTCGAAGACTAGATTAGGTGCCGGACGCGGCTTTTCATTTGCTTTCCGCAGTTGGCTTGTTCCTTCTCATTCAAAGTTTTACTGAAGTTCTTGCCGTCTTTGGCTTGTGGTTCTTCGACTTTTCACTCTCCTGCCTCGATTTCTCTTATGCAAGGCCTCGCGAGGGGGGGGGGGACAGCCGAGCACCCTCGCGAGTGTTCCTGTCCTAGTCATTCAAAGGGTTCGCGACCTGGGTCCATTACAGGAGCACCCCTCCAGTCCGTGCCCCACGGGCATCGTGACACGAACACAGGGCATGGGTCGGTCGCCCCCCCACGGCTGGGGCCGGAAACTATCCACACGCGGGCACGTAGCTGGAAGGCACGATAACGGAAGCAAAACGATGATTAACAGCAATAACCCAAACACGCCCCCGCGGGGCTCCACACTACTGTCTTTTTTACGCAGGAAAAAGGAAAAGAAAGAACAGATCAGGCGCAGCTCGCCTCACACCGGCCTGCAGGGAAGACTCGAGCTGCCTCCGGGGCTCAGGCAGACTCCCTCTCACGCTTCACCGGGGCGCGACGGCGGGCGGACACGCTACCACCTCCCAAGCAGATGCGACGGCGTGGACGCTGACCGCAGCCACCGCTGGAAGAGTCGCCGCCTGAAGAAGAACCGGAGAAGCTTGGGGAACCCCGAGCGCCGCCAGTCACGCGAGCTGTCTTCTCCATCATCGCTGGAGCTGGGTTCCCGGCCGCGGTCGTCGTCCTCGGGGCAGCACCCTGCGCGGCGACCATCTTCCCCAAACACCCTCACGTAGAGGGTGGCATCGCCGTCAAACTTGAAGTGCAGGGTGCAATGATGGCTCAGGCCACGCGCGCGGGCAAACGTCTGCCAACCGCGGGCCAGGGCCAGGCTCCCGGCTATGGAGACCTCCAGTGAAGCCCATGAGGCCCGGCTGCAGCAGCCGTCGGCCTGAAGCCAGAGGCCACCCGGGGCACCGGCCGGGAGCTCGCCGAGGAGGAAGTGAGGAAGCGGAAGCCGGGTGCTAGTCGGCTCCGCCGACCACACGACGAACTCCGGCAGCACCTCTGCAGCGCGAAAGCGCGGCCTAGGAGGACGCGCGACCGGAGCGCGCCCCCCAGCCGCAGCAATCCGCCCGTCGCCGTGCTGAAAATCGCCTCCACGGCCGCGGGGAGCTGCCGTGGTGGCCACAGGATGTTTGTGAGGGCGCCCTCGGCCGCGCTTGGGCGGGGGAGAGGCAGGCTCAACCTGACGAGCCTTCCCCTTCTCTGCGGCCGAGAACCTCCTCGATGGGGCCATGAAGAAGAAGGAGAAGCAAGGGGGATGAACTGGAAGGGCGTGCGCCGATCCGTACTTATAGCTGGCGACGGCCAACTGACGGCCCCCACGATCGCAGGTAATTATGACCCGCTTTGCATGCAGGGACTTGACCAATCCGTGCAGTTGCCGAGGTGCCATGGGGAAGTGGAGACGCCCACATCCAATCAACCGCCATGCGGCGCCCAAGACCGCAGGCTGTTAGGGTCTGCGGCGCTTCGCTCTTGCCCTTTCACCTCCCTGCACGTCCAAGCCCGGGTGCGCCTTGGGCCCAGGGGCTACTGTCGGCGTTCTGGGAACGGGGGTCCCCAGACTTGCCTGCCTGCAGCGTGGCTCAAAGGGGGGCCCAGCACGGCCCATCTTCACCAACACAGACCCAAGACCCCCGCGAGGGGCCAAGCCTCGCGGGGCGGACGATGCGGAGCTTCCTCAGGCACAGCCTCATCAGGCTGACTCGCGAGGAGGCGGAGAGATCAAGGCGGGGTACCTCATGAGGCGCCCGTGACGCAAGCCATGACGACCAAGGGCGCCAGGCGGGTGCCAGCCCGCGCAGTGTCCTCCTTTCCACTTTTGTGCAAAGGGGGCAAGCGCAGCCACGGAGTACCGAGGCATCAGGCAAAGGTTGCCATTTCGGTGCAACAAGACCAGGACCAGGAGGACTGCAAGACGGAGGTCATTGTGGAGCCCAAGACGGCGTCACCACCAGAGCTTTGTGCAGGCGAAGACTACTTTTGTCAGGATAGCTGGTACTAGCTGTCCCCCTTCAAATTAGCCCGCCATTGTTGGCTCCCTTCCCGCTCGATATTTGGGAAGAGGACCAGGGCCTCTATAAATAGGACTAGCCACCCCCAGGGGAGAGGGGCATCAACAATCGGAGAGAGAGAGAGAAGGGTGACTGAACTCCTCCCAGCAGTTCATCGCCCCAGCCAAGAACAGACCCTCGCGAGGTTGTTCTTCCTTGTACTATTCATCATCATCAGCCCAAGAGGCAATCCATCATGCCACACACTGGAGTAGGGTATTACACCACAACAATGGCCCGAACCAGTATAAACCATGTGTCTCTTGTGTTGTTCTTTCCATAGCTTAGATCTTAGCGAGGCGGAGGGGTGCAGGTAGGTAGGAGGCGAAATCTCCGCGCGCACCCTAGTGTTCGAACCTCAGGGGTCTGCCGGAACCCGAAATCCGACACATGTCTCAAAAATCTCCGTCTCTCCAAATTGCGTTTGCACACTCCAATCCCATCTCTTTACATTCTTGCAAGTTGCATGCTTCACTTTCCGCTGCTCATATACTCTTTGCATGCTTGCTTGATATGTATTGTGATTGTTAAACTTGTGCAAAAAAACTCCACTTCAACTTAAAGAAATTAAAAACTGCAACTTTTAGCACTTAGTGTCTAATCACCCCCCTCTAGACACCTCTTCTCGATCCTTTCAATTGGTATCAGAGCATTGGTCTCCATTGCTTTGGTTTAAACACCATTGGAGGAAGATGGATGAGTCCACTTTGGGGAGTCTTAGACATAGAGTGCCTATTCTTGATGGAGAATATTTTCATGAGTGGAAAAATGAAATTCTTGAGATTTTCAATGAGTGTCATTTGAACAAGTACATTACTAGCCCTTGTGCACCTCATGTTGATCCTTTGCATCCTACCCTTGATGAGTCTATTGACATGATCCGCAACCTTAGAGCTGTTAATCTTATCATCAGAGGCTTGCCTAGAAACTTGATTGAATGTTTGCCTACTCTTGATTGTGCCTACACTATATGGAGATTTCTTGAGGAACGCTTTCCAAATTATTCCTTGAAAGATCTAGATGAAATTCTCCATAAGTCTATTGCCTTGATTAAGATGAGTTCTAATGATCCCAAATTTGGTGACTGCTTATTTGAGCTTACTAATCTTACGAGTGCCAAAGGAGATGTTGGAATCATTAGCAATATCATTTCCAAAGCTATTAGAATTCATAAAGATAACCATAGAAATGATCATTTATCTAATGAATTACCCTCTCTAGGAATTGATCAATCACAAGATGATGTTGAACATGGATACTATGATGAGGATGATGATGACAGTGACTATGATCTTAATGATGCAATGAGACACTTTGGTCTTATGGCAAATCTTTGCGGCTACATGGCTGGAGGAAAGGAATGGGTTCTTGATAGTGGATGTACTGATCATATGACCGGAGATAAAGATATGTTCTGTGAGCTTGCTGAAAATGACGACCCTCGAAAGTATGTCACCTTTGGTGATAACTCAAAGGGTAAGGTGGTTGGCCTAGGTAAGGTGGCCATCTCACATGATAGCTCCATACAAAATGTCATGCTCGTTGAATCTCTTGGGTACAATTTACTTTCAGTATCTAGACTTGCTGATTTTGGTTTTAATGTCCTATTTACTGAAGTAGATTGCCAAGTGTTTCGAAGAGACAATCATAAAATGGCCTTTACTGGTATACGTAGAGGTGATATTTACATTGTTGATTTCACTAAAAAGGCTCAACCTAGAACTTGCTTAATTGCTAAATCTTCTAAAGGTTGGTTATGGCATAGACGATTAGGTCATGTTGGTATGCGAAACCGTGACAAGCTTATTTAAGGAAATCATATCCTTGGTGTTAATGATGTCATATTTGATAAGGATAGACTTTGCAGCGCTTGTCAAGCAGGTAAACAGGTTGGAGGAAGGCATCCCGTGAAGAACATCATGACCACAAGGAGGCCACTCGAGCTACTTCACATGGATCTTTTTGGTCCTAACGCTTACAAAAGTCTCGGTGGAAATTCTTTTGGTCTAGTTATAGTTGATGATTTTTCAAGATTTACGTGGGTGTTCTTTCTCGATGATAAATTGCAGGTCCAAAAGATCTTCAAAAACTTCGCTAGGAAGGCCCAAAATCAATTTGAAGTGAAAATCAAGAAGGTTCACGGTGACAACGGAACGGAGTTCAAGAACGCAAATGTAGACACCTTTCTTGACGAAGAAGGGATTTCACATGAGTTCTCGGCTACGTACACACCTCAACAAAATGGAGTTGTTGAGAGGAAGAACCGAACACTCATCAAAATGGCAAGAACGATGCTTGATGAGTACAAGACGCCAAAGCACTTTTGGGCGGAAGCGGTTGAGACAGCTTGTCATGCAACAAATCACTTGTATCTTCACAAACTACTCGGCAAGACGTCATACGAGCTCCTCACCGGTAACAAACCACAAGTTGTATACTTTCGAGTATTCGGCTCAAAGTGCTGCATTCTTGATAAGCATTGTCGTTCTAAATTTGCTCCTAAGTCTCATGAAGGTTTCCTACTTGGTTATGGCTCAAACTCTCACACATACCGTGTCTACAATAATTTCACCCGAAAGGTTGAAGAGACGGTAGATGTGAAGTTTGATGAATCTAACGGCTCGCAAGTAGAGCAATTGCCAATTGATGTAGGAGAC
The DNA here is from genome assembly GCF_003073215.2 of Triticum urartu. Lineage (NCBI taxonomy): Eukaryota > Viridiplantae > Streptophyta > Magnoliopsida > Poales > Poaceae > Triticum > Triticum urartu. The sequence continues at coordinate 317,449,353 of NC_053022.1, read as the reverse complement.
AAAGACCCTTCGGAAGCAATCCAAGACTTGTCTATTGGCAAGATTTGTCCAACGGAGGTGAAGGAGAGTACCTCGTCCGTCCAAGTGGAAGCTTCTACCTCACGACAAGGTGAACCAAGAGTTGACACGGAAGCACCCACAAGTGGGACACACCAAGATGAAGAAAACGAGGAAGTGCACCAAGATGAACGCCAACAACCTCCTTCTCCACCACGACAAGAGAACGACAACGTCAACAACGAAGAAGGCCAAGAAGAAGAACAAGATGAAGAAGATGTTCAACCAAGATCCAAGCAAAAGCTTTCACGAGTTCGAGCAAGAATTGCTAAAGACCATCCCATCGAGCAAATCTACAATGATATCCAAACCGGGAGAATCACTCGCTCAAAAACTCATTTAGCTAACTTTTGTGAACACTATTCATTCATCTCTAGCATTGAACCTATGAAGGTTAAAGAAGCTTTGGAAGATCCGGATTGGATAAATGCCATGCATGAAGAGCTACACAACTTTGAGAGAAATCAAGTTTGGACATTAGTTGAGAAGCCCGACAACAACCACAACATCATCGGTACCAAATGGGTGTTTCGCAACAAGCAAGATGAAGATGGACAAGTTGTTCGCAACAAAGCACATCTCGTCGCCCAAGGCTACACTCAAGTCGAAGGTATGAACTATGGTGAGACATATGCCCCCGTTGCTAGACTTGAGTCCATTCGCATCTTACTTGCCTATGCTAATCATCATGATATCACCTTGTACCAAATGGACATTAAAAGTGCTTTTCTAAATGGTGAAATAGAGGAGGAAGTTTATGTTAAGCAACCTCCCGGATTTGTCAATCCTAAGAAACCTAATCATGTTTACAAACTTCACAAAGCCTCTTTATGGTCTTAAACAAGCTCCTAGAGCATGGTATAAATGCTTGACCAAGTTCCTTATTGAAAAGGGCTTTGAAATTGGAAAAATAGATTCTACTCTTTTACTAAAGGGGTTAATGGAGAACTATTTGTGTGCCAAATTTATGTCGATGATATTATATTTGGATAAACTAACCCTCATTTTAGTGAAAATGTTGGAAAGCTAATGTCGGAGAAGTTGAGATGTCAATGATGAGTGAACTCAAATTCTTTCTTGGTTTGCAAATCAAGCAAACTAAGGAAGGTACCTTTGTCTCTCAAACGAAGTACACCAAGGACTTATTCAAGAAGTCAATATGCAAGAATGCAAAGGTATGACTACACCCATGCCTACTAGTGGACATCTTGATTTAACCAAAGATGGTGAACCGGTTGATCAAAAGGTTTATCACTCTATGATTGGTTCATTGTTATATCTATGTGTTTCACGCCCCGATATTATGCTAAGTGTGTGCATGTGTGCACGATATCAAGCTGCTCCTAAAGAATGTCATCTTAAGGCCGTGAAAAGGATAGTGAGATACTTAATCCATACACCAAATTTTGGCATTTGGTATCCAAAGAGGGCCTCCTTTGATCTTGTTGGCTACTCCGACTCGGACTATGCCGTCGACAAGGTTGATAGAAAGTCCACTTCGAGTACTTGTCAATTTCTTGGTAGATATCTTGTGTATTGGTCTTCCAAGAAACAAAACTCGGTATCCTTATCCACCGCCGAAGCGGAATACATTGCCACTGGATCATGTTGTGCTCAATTACTTTGGATGACCCAAACTCTTAAACATTATGGGATATATGTGAAACATGTTCCATTACTTTGTGACAATGAAAGTGCTATTAAGATTTCTCACAATCCCGTGCAACATTCTCGAACTAAGCATATTGAAGTTCGTCATCATTTCATTCGAGATCATGTTGCCAAAGGGGACATTAATCTTAAGCATGTTCGCACCGAAAAATAGTTAGCTGATATATTCACGAAACCACTTGATGAGAAAGTGTTTTGTAGGTTAAAAGGTGAATTGAACATCATTGATGCTTCAAACTTGGAGTAGGAACTCCATTTGATACATGCAAGGCGTGAGCCTATGACTAATCCTTGATATTTCTCTTATGTTAACTATCTCATGTCTTGGATATATTTGCACCTTGCATGTTATCTAACCTGTGTAGGTACTTGGATGAATCTAAATCTATGAGATTGCAACTCACTCACATCTTAAGCAATTTCTATATCACCAAGTGTCTACACAATGGTGGATGAAGACAAGGAAGCACGCAACCATTCAAACATATCCCTTGACAAATTTTATGTTGAGTTTCATGATTGTCATTTTGGATATACAAGTGCCCTTCCTTGCAGGAACTAACCCATGTAGGTAGATGAACTCAAAACTCCAAGTGGTGCTCCCAACTCTTGATGAGCTACATCAACATTGAGCAACCCACACAAGTTCAACTACATGATTATGATCAACGCCACCACCCAAGGTATGTTATTCCATCTTAGAGAAGCTTTACTCCAAGTCATGAGTCAAAGCAACTCAACAAGATGTGAATACATCAAAAAGCTTAAACGAAAAATGGTAACCCCATTTTGAGCTTAAACGATGAGTATGACCTATGATCAAGTGATCTCACTTGACTCCTAAGTCAATATACTCTAACATAGGTGACTTTGTCACCGACCAATTCTAAATGAAGTTCTCTTGTGTTCCTTTTTGTGCTCTTGCATTTGTCTCATGCATATTTGTTCCCAACTTCGTCTAGACTTCTCTTTAGTTTCTTATCTTTTATTTTCTGTTCCGCATTCCTTGCATCAAATTCATTGCAAATCTTTCAGTTAATTCCTAGCAAATCCTTGTGAGATCTTACTTGTATAGTGAGCTGAGGTGACAAGTGTTTTCTCTGTGTTGAACTCGATCTCACCGGTTTGATACTTTTGGTCCAACCGAATGCTCTCGGTACAACCGAACCATACAACTCGGTGTCACCGATTTCACTACAGGAAAGACATCTTGCCACTTGTTTCTGCATTTTTTGATCCAGCTCCACTCAATGAATCTTGTCCTCGACCAGCATCCCATTCAACTTGCTGCTTTGTTCTGTGACTCAAGGACCAAACCCACCATGACAAAAATCCAGAAGAACCCTTCTTGGAAATTGATGTCAAAGGGGGAGAGAGAGATCACATAAAAGCTTAATCATATCTATAGGGGGAGAGAATACTCAAGGGAAGAAAGAGTAATCATCAAGGACCCCAGATGCTTGGTGTTCAAGAGGAGAGAAGTCACATGTCCTCAAGAGGGGAAAGACATGTTCATACTTGCTCGTTTGCATTAGCTCTGTTTATTTCCCTTGAGCTCTGATTTTTCTCTGATTTTCTGTTCCCTATCTTCTCCCAGCATCCCATGCTAGATTCAGGGGGAGGAAGACATCTAAGGGAAGGAAATCCTTGAATTTATTGCACATATTTACCTTTGGGGACATGTCTATATCCAATGTGGTACTTAGTACTCACTCTACATGTCATCCCAGTCTTGGTACTCTTGTGGTTTATTTTCTTTGCTCTGGCCAATAGGTGTATCCGTGTTATCTAACCTTGTTTACGCAGGTTCATTCCATCCTAAGCCAACTCAAGACTACAAGGTAAGTATATGCATCACAGTCATGCGTATGATAAATTCTTGCTGATGTACATACTGTTTGCAAGAAGGACTCATGAGCATGAAGGTACATTTCTCATATTCACATCATTTGCTCTGATGCATATAGCCAAGATACATGTAACACATTGCTTACTCTGTCAGGTTTATGCATTCACATGCTCCTATATTCCATATTCACATGATTGCATACATGTAGGGGGAGCCTATGCATGTTACATGTCTTTCCAAAGCTTTACTTACTATTCTCTATATCTTTATCTAAAGTTTTGATGTATGTTGTCATCAATTACCAAAAAGGGGGAGATTGAAACACAAGTGCTCCCTAGGTGGTTTTGGTAATTAATGTCAACATATCTCTTGTTGGACTAACACTTTTACCTAGTATGTTTCAGATAAGTTTAACAATGAAGTGGCATGGACTAGAGGATGTGGAACCCCTTCAAAATGCTAAGGACAAAGGATTGGCTCAAGCTCCAAGCTCAAGACTCTACATTTTCTATTTTAGTGATCCAAGATCACATTGAGTCTATAGGAAAAGCCAATACTATTAAGAAGGGATGAGGTGTTGCTTAATGGCTTGCTTGCTCAAAGTGCTTAGTGATATGCTCCAAAGCCCTCAACCACTTTCTCACTTCCAAATATGTCCCACACCAAATATCCAACTCGGCCCCACCGATTCTTTCTATCCGGAGCCACCAAGTTCAGTTGACATAGCCACTGCCAGAAACCCTAATCAGTTCGGTCTCACCGATGGGATCTCGATCTCATCGAGATGGGCTTGCAAACTCTCTGTTACCTATTGCAATATTTTTGGTCCCACCGATATATGCAATCGGCCCCACCGAGTTTGCTTGGCCAACTCTCTGTTTCACTTATTACCCAAATTGGTCCCACCGAGTTTGAGTAATCGGTCAAACCGAGTTTTGGATTTACCCTAACCCTAGCACATCAGTCCCACCGAGTTGATCCAGTCGGTCCCACCAAAAACCCTAACAGTCACTAGCTTTGCTGAATCGGTCCGACCGAGTTTAACTATTCGGTCCCACCGAGATTGGCAACTTGTGTGTAACGGTTAGATTTTGTGTGGAGGCTATATATACCCCTCCACCACCTCTTCATTCATAGAGAGAGCCATCAGAACAAACCTACACTTCCAACCTACTTTTTCTGAGAGAGAACTACCTACACTTGTGTTGAGGCCAAGATATTCCATTCTTACCATATGAATCTTGATCTCTAGCCTTCCCAAGTTGATTTCCACTCAAATCTTCTTTCCACCAAATCCAATCCTGTGAGAGAGAGTTGAGTGTTGGGGAGACTATCATTTGAAGCACAAGAGCAAGGAGTTCATCATCAACACACCATTTGTTACTTCTTGGAGAGTGGTGTCTCCTAGATTGGCTAGGTGTCACTTGGGAGCCTCCGACAAGATTGTGGAGTTGAACCAAGGAGTTTGTAAGGGCAAGGAGATCGCCTACTTCGTGAATATCTACCGCTAGTGAGGCAAGTCCTTCGTGGGCGACGGCCATGGTGGGATAGACAAGGTTGCTTCTTCGTGGACCCTTCGTGGGTGGAGCCCTCCGTGGACTCGCGCAACCGTTACCCTTCGTGGGTTGAAGTCTCCATCAACGTGGATGTACGATAGCAGCACCTACCGGAACCACATCTCAAAAATCTCCGTCTATCCAAATTGCGTTTGCACACTCCAATCCCATCTCTTTACATTCTTGCAAGTTGCATGCTTTACTTTCCGCTGCTCATATACTCTTTGCATGCTTGCTTGATATGTATTGTGATTGTTAAACTTGTGAAAAAAAACTCCACTTCAACTTAAAGAAATTAAAAACTGCAACTTTTAGCACTTAGTGTCTAATCACCCCCCCCCTCTAGACACCTCTTCTCGATCCTTTCAGTTGGGCCTCTAAGTGCAGAGGTTTGTAGGATAGTAGAAAATTTTCCTCAAGTGGATGACCTAAGGTTTATCAATCCGTGGGAGGCGTAGGATGAAGATGGTCTCTCTCAAACAACCATGCAACCAAATAACAAAGAGTCTCGTGTGTCCCCAACACACCCAATACAATGGTAAATTGTATAGGTGCACTAGTTCAGCGAAGAGATGGTGATACAAGTTCAATATGGATGGTAGATATAGGTTTTTGTAATCTAAAAATATAAAAACAGCAAGGTAACTAATGATAAAAGTGAGCGTAAACGGTATTGCAATGCTAGGAAACAAGGCCTAGGGTTCATACTTTCACTAGTGCAAGTTCTCTCAACAATAATAACATAATTGGATCATATAACTATCCCTCAACATGCAACAAAGAGTCACTCCAAAGTCACTAATAGCGGAGAACAAACGAAGAGATTATTGTAGGGTACGAAACCACCACAAAGTTATTCTTTCTGATCGATCTATTCAAGAGTCCGTAGTTTCTACCGGAGAGTCAAGACGAAAATGTGTGCCAACCCCTATGCATAAGTTCACAAGGTCACGAAACTCGCAAGTTGATCACCAAAACATACATCAAGTAAATCACGTGAATATCCCACTGTCACCACAGATAAGCACATGCAAGACATACATAAAGTGTTCTCAAATCCTTAAAGATTCAATCCGATAAGATAACTTCAAAGGGAAAACTCAATTCATCACAAGAGAGTAGAGGGGGAGAAACATCATAAGATCCAACTATAATAGCAAAGCTCACGGTACATCAAGATTGTGCCGAATAAAGAACACAAGAGAAAGAGATCAAACACATAGCTACTAGTACATACCCTCAACCCCGAGGGTGAACTACTCCCTCCGCATCATGGAGAGCGCCGGGATGATGAAGATGGCCACCGGAGAGGGATTCCCCCCTCTGGCAGGGTGCCGGAACGGTCTGGATTGGTTTTCGGTGGCTACGGAGGCTTGTGGCGGCGGAACTCCCGATCTAGGTTATGTTATGGAAGTTTGGGTATATATAAGAGGCGTTGGCGTCGAGAACAATTCAGGGGGGGTCCACGAGGTGGCCACGAGGTAGGGGGCGCGCCCAGGGGGTAGGGTGCGCCCCCCACCCTAGTGGGTGCCTCGGGACTCCTCTGGCCCATCTCCAATACTCTATGGGATTCTTCCGGTCCAAAAATTATCTCCGTGAATTTTCAGGTCAGCTGGACTCCGTTTGGTTTTCCTTTTCTGCAATACTCAAAAATAAGAAAAAACAGAAACTGGCACGGGGCTCTAGGTTAATAGGTTAGTCCCAAAAATCATATAAAATATCATATAAATGCATATAAAACATCCTACATGGATAATATAATAGCAAGTAACAATCAAAAATTATAGATACGTTGGAGATGTATTAGCACGCTAAGTGTTCCTCCGATATTCGGGAGTTGCATAATCTCATAGTCATAGGAACATGTATAAGTTATGAAGAAAGCAATAGCAACAAACTAAACGATCATCTTGCTAAGCTAACGGATGGGTCAAGTCAATCACATCATTCTCTAATGATGTGATCCCGTTAATCAAATGACAACTCTTTGTCCATAGCTAGGAAACTTAACCATCTTTGATTAACGAGCTAGTCAAGTAGAGGCATACTAGTGACACTCAGTTTGTCTATGTATTCACACATTTACTAAGTTTCTGGTTAATACAATTCTAGCATGAATAATAAACATTTATCATGATATAAGGAAATATAAATAACAACTTTATTATTGCCTCTAGGGCATATTTCCTTCAGTGTTGACGGTGATGATGAAGTTACCGACGCAGGGCTTCGCCTAAGCACTACGATAATATGACCGAGGTGGAAATATGTAGAGGGGGGCACTGCACACGCCTAAGAGATCAACTTGTGTGTCTATGGGGTGCCCCTCCCCCGTATATAAAGGAGTGGAGGAGGGGAGGGCCGGCCTCCTATGGCGCGTCCCAAGGGGGGGATTCCTACTCCTAGTAGGAGTAGATTTCCCCCCTTCCCTAGTTGGAGAAGGAGAAGAAGGAAGAGGGAGAGGGAGAGAAGGAAAGGGGGGTCGGGCCCCCTCCCAATTCGGATTGGGCTTGGGGGGCACGCGCCTCCCACTTGGCTGCCTCCTCCTCTCTCCCACCATGGCCCATTAAGGCCCATTAACTCCCCGGGGGGTTCCGGTAACCCCCCGGTACTCCGAAAAATGCCCAAACCTATCTGAAACCTTTCCGGTGTCCAAACATAGCCTTCTAATATATCAATCTTTATGTCTCGACCATTTCGATACTCCTCGTCATGTCCGTGATCACATCCGGGACTCCGAACTATCTTCAGTACATCAAATCACATAACTCATAATACATATCATCATCGAACGTTAAACTTGCGGACCCTACGGGTTCGAGAACTATGTATACATGACCGAGACTCATCTCCGGTCAATAACCAATAGCGGAACCTGGATGCTCATATTGGTTCCTACATATTCTACGAAGATCTTTATCGGTTAAACCGCATAACAACATACATTTGTTCCCTTTGTCATCGGTATGTTACTTGCCCGAGATTCGATCGTGGTATCGGCATACCTAGTTCAATCTCATTATCGGCAAGTCTCTTTACTCGTTCTGTAATGGAACATCCCGCAACTAACTCATTAGTCACATTGCTTGCAAGGATTATAGTGATGTGCATTACTGAGAGGGCCTAGAGATACCTCTTCGACAATTGGAGCGACAAATCCTAATCTCGATCTATGCCAACTCAACAAACACCATCGGAGACACCTGTATAGCATATTTATAATCACCTAGTTACGTTGTGATGTTTGATAGCACACTAAGTGTTCCTTCGGTATTCGGGAGTTGCATAATCTCATAGTCATAGGAACATGGATAAGTTATGGAGAAAGCAATAGCAATAAACTAAACGATCATCTTGCTAAGCTAACGGATGGGTCAAGTCAATCACATCATTCTCTAATGATGTGATCCCGTTCATCAAATGACAACTCATGTCTATGGCTAGGAAACTTAACCATCTTTGATTAACGAGCTAGTCAAGTAGAGGCATACTAGTGACACTCTGTTTGTCTATGTATTCACACATGTACTAAGTTTCTGGTAAATACAATTCTAGCATGAATAATAAACATTTATCATGATATAAGGAAATATAAATAACAACTTTATTATTGCCTCTAGGGTATATTTCCTTCAGTGACGTACTGCAAAACAAGAAACAGACTTCTCTTGGACCTCCTACGGTCAAAATGGGGTCCTGTTGATCAGGAGGGGTGTGGCGTACCGCAAAACGGAGGAAACAGACTTCTCTTCGACCTCCTATGGTCGAAACAGGGGTCCTGTTCATTGGAAGGGGTGTGGCATACCGCAAAACGGGACTCCATGGGCTACTATTCATCCATCGTCTACTGCCTCCACGGGCTACTGTTCATCCACCGTCGACCTCCTCCAGCCTCCACCTGCGACTGTTCATCCATGACGTCTTCCTCCTGCCTCCACCAGCTAATGCTCATCCACGGGCTCCTATTCATCTAGCCTCCACCGCTGCTCCACCGGCTACTGTTCAACCAGCCCTCTTCATGGGGTCCTGTTCATCCACCCCTCCATGGGCTACTGTTGATCCAGCCCTCCACCGGCTACTGTTCAACCAGCCCTCCACGGGGTCCTGTTCATCCAGCCCTCCGCGGGGTCCTGTTCATCCACCCCCAACCGGCTCGATCGGGGTCCTGTTCATCCAGCGGCAACGGACTCTAGTACACGGGGTCCTGTTCATCCAACCCCCACCGGGAACTGTTCATCCAACCCCCAACAACGCTCGTTGTTCATCAAGAGCCAGCAGGTTCGATCAGCTTCAGTTAGCAGCAGTAGCGAAGGAATCGCTCGATCGGGTTCAGTTAACAGCCAGATCGATCGATCGCTCGGGTTTAGTAACGCGTAGCCTGCAGTGCAATCGCTTGGGTTTAGTTAGATCCCAATGCCTCGCACCCACGTGCGTACGTGTACGAGAGAAACACGCATCGCTCGACCCCGACCACCCACCGTAACCGGGAACTCTCCGATATTTTCCTTGCCCTCGCTTCTACCACTATTTTTTCCATCATGGACGGCCCAAAGAATGTCATGCAGCTGAAGGAAATATGCCCTAGAGGCAATAATAAAGTTATTATTTATTTCCTTATATCATGATAAATGTTTATTATTCATGCTAGAATTGTATTAACCGGAAACATAATACATGTGTGAATACATAGACAAAAACAAAGAGTCACTAGTATGCCTCTACTTGACTAGCTCGTTAATCAAAGATGGTTATGTTTCCTAACCATAGACATGAGTTGTCATTTGATTAACGGGATCACATCATTAGGAGAATGATGTGATTGA
>NC_053022.1:317326433-317438397 GCF_003073215.2 Triticum urartu | reverse complement strand
GTGTCCGAATATAGCCGTCCAATATATCAATCTTTATGTCTCGACCATTTCGAGACTCCTCGTCATGTCCGTGATCACATCCGGGACTCCGAACTAACTTCGGTACATCAAAACTCATAAACTCATAATATAACTGTCATCGAAACCTTAAGCGTGCGGACCCTACGGGTTCGAGAACAATGTAGACATGACCGAGACACGTCTCCGGTCAATAACCAATAGCGGAACCTGGATGCTCATATTGGCTCCTACATATTCTACAAAGATCTTTATCGGTCAGACCGCATAACAACATACGTTGCTCCCTTTGTCATCGGTATGTTACTTGCCCGAGATTCGATCGTCGGTATCCCATACCTAGTTCAATCTCGTTACCGGCAAGTCTCTTTACTCGTTCCGTAATACATTATCTCACAACTAACTCATTAGTTGCAATGCTTGCAAGGCTTATGTGATGTGTATTACCGAGAGGGCCCAGAGATACCTCTCCGACAATCGGAGTGACAAATCCTAATCTCGAAATACGCCAACCCAACATGTACCTTTGGAGACACCTGTAGAGCACCTTTATAATCACCCATTTACGTTGTGACGTTTGGTAGCACACAAAGTGTTCCTCCGGCAAACGGGAGTTGCATAATCTCATAGTCATGGGAACATGTATAAGTCATGAAGAAAGCAATAGCAACATACTAAACGATCGGGTGCTAAGCTAATGCAATGGGTCATGTCAATCAGATCATTCATCTAATGATGTGATCCTGTTAATCAAATAACAACTCTTTGTTTATGGTTAGGAAACATAACCACCTTTGATTAACGAGCTAGTCAAGTAGAGGCATACTAGTGACACTCTGTTTGTCTATGTATTCACACATGTATTATGTTTCTGGTTAATACAATTCTAGCATGAATAATAAACATTTATCATGATATAAGGAAATAAATAATAACTTTATTATTGCCTCTAGGGCATATTTCTTTCAGTCTCCCACTTGCACTAGAGTCAATAATCTAGATTACACAGTAATGATTCTAACACCCATGGAGCCTTGGTGTTGATCATGTTTTGCTCGTGGAAGAGGCTTAGTCAACGGGTCTGCAACATTCAGATCCGTATGTATCCTGCAAATCTCTATGTCTCCCACCTGGACTAGACCCCGGATGGAATTGAAGCGTCTTTTGATGTGCTTGGTTCTCTTGTGAAATCTGGATTCCTTTGCCAAGGCAATTGCACCAGTATTGTCACAAAAGATTTTCATTGGACCCGATGCACTAGGTATGACACCTAGATCGGATATGAACTCCTTCATCCAGACTCCTTCATTTGCTACTTCCGAAGCAGCTATGTACTCCGCTTCACATGTAGATCCCGCTACAACGCTTTGTTTAGAAATGCACCAACTGACAGCTCCACCGTTTAATGTAAACACGTATCCGGTTTGCGATTTAGAATCGTCCGGATCAGTGTCAAAGCTTGCATCAACGTAACCTTTTACGATGAGCTCTTTGTCACCTCCATATATGAGAAACATATCCTTAGTCCTTTTCAGGTATTTCAGGATGTTCTTGACCGCTGTCCAGTGATCCACTCCTGGATCACTTTGGTACCTCCCTGCTGGACTTATAGCAAGGCACACATCAGGTCTGGTACACAGCATTGCATACATGATAGAGCCTATGGCTGAAGCATAGGGAACATCTTTCATTTTCTCTCTATCTTCTGCAGTGGTCGGGCATTGAGTCTTACTCAACTTCACACCTTGTAACACAGGAAAGAACCCTTTCTTTGCTTGATCCATTTTGAACTTCTTCAAAACTTTGTCAAGGTATGTGCTTTGTGAAAGTCCAATTAAGCGTCTTGATCTATCTCTATAGATCTTAATGCCTAATATGTAAGCAGCTTCACCGAGGTCTTTCATTGAAAAACTCTTATTCAAGTATCCCTTTATGCTATCCAGAAATTCTATATCATTTCCAATTAGTAATATGTCATCCACATATAATATCAGAAATGCTACAGAGCTCCCACTCACTTTCTTGTAAATACAGGCTTCTCCAAAAGTCTGTATAAAACCAAATGCTTTGATCACACTATCAAAGTGTTTATTCCAACTCCGAGAGGCTTGCACCAATCCATAAATGGATCGCTGGAGCTTGCACACTTTGTTAGCTCCCTTTGGATCGACAAAACCTTCTGGTTGCATCATATACAACTCTTCTTCCAGAAATCCATTCAGGAATGCAGTTTTTACATCCATCTGCCAAATTTCATAATCATAAAATGCGGCAATTGCTAACATGATTCGGACAGACTTAAGCATCTCTACGGGTGAGAAGGTCTCATCGTAGTCAATCCCTTGAACTTGCCAAAAACCTTTTGCGACAAGTCGAGCTTTGTAGACAGTAATATTTCCGTCAGCGTCAGTCTTCTTCTTGAAGATCCATTTATTCTCAATTGCTTGCCGATCATCGGGAAAGTCAACCAAAGTCCATACTTTGTTCTCATACATGGATCCCATCTCAGATTTCATGGCTTCAAGCCATTTTGCGGAATCTGGGCTCACCATCGCTTCTTCATAGTTTGTAGGTTCATCATGATCTAGTAGCATGACTTCCAGAACAGGATTACCGTACCACCCTGGCGCGGATCTCACTCTGGTTGATCTACGAGGTTCAGTAGTATCTTGTTCTGAAGTTTCATGATCATCATCATTAGCTTCCTCACTAACTGGTGTAGGTGTCACTGAAACAGTTTTCTGTGATGCACTACTTTCCAATAAGGGAGCAGGTACAGTTACCTCGTTAAGTTCTACTTTCCTCCCACTCACTTCTTTCGAGAGAAACTCCTTCTCCAGAAAGTTTCCGAACTTAGCAACAAAAGTCTTGCCTTCGGATCTGTGATAGAAGGTGTATCCAATAGTCTCCTTTGGATATCCTATGAAGACACATTTCTCCGATTTGGGTTCGAGCTTATCAGGTTGAAGCTTTTTCACATAAGCATCGCAGCCCCAAACTTTCAGAAACGACAACTTTGGTTTCTTGCCAAACCACAGTTCATAAGGCGTCGTCTCAACGGATTTTGATGGTGCCCTATTTAATGTGAATGCGGCCGTCTCTAGAGCGTATCCCAAAAACGATAGCGGTAAATCAGTAAGAGACATCATAGATCGCACCATATCTAGTAAAGTACGATTACGACGGTCGGACACACCATTACGTTGTGGTGTTCCGGGTGGCGTGAGTTGCGAAACTATTCCACAATTTTTCAAATGTACACCAAACTCGTAACTCAAATATTCTCCTCCAGGATCAGATCATAGAAACTTTATTTTCTTGTTACGATGATTTTCAACTTCACTCTGAAATTCTTTGAACTTTTCAAACGTTTCAGACTTATGTTTCATTAAGTAGATATACCCATATCTGCTTAAGTCATCTGTGAAGGTGAGAAAATAACGATATCCGCCACGAGCCTCAATATTCATCGGACCACATACATCTGTATGTATGATTTCCAACAAATCTGTTGCTCTCTCCATAGTATCGGAGAACAGTGTTTTGGTCATCTTGCCCATGAGGCACGGTTCGCAAGTACCAAGTGATTCATAATCAAGTGGTTCCAAAAGTCCATCAGTATGGAGTTTCTTCATGCGCTTTACACCGATATGACCTAAATGGCAGTGCCACAAATAAGTTGCACTATCATTATCAACTCTGCATCTTTTGGCTTCAACACTATGAATATGTGTGTCACTACTATCGAGATTCAATAAAAATAGACCACTCTTTAAGGGTGCATGACCATAAAAGATATTACTCATATAAATAGAACAACCATTATTCTCAGATTTAAATGAATAACCGTCTCGCATCAAACAAGATCCAGATATAATGTTCATGCTTAATGCTGGCACCAAATAACAATTATTTAGGTCTAATATTAATCCCGAAGGTAGATGTAGAGGTAGCGTGCCGACTGCGATCACATCGACTTTGGAACCGTTTCCCACGCGCATCGTCACCTCGTCCTTAGCCAATCTTCGCTTAATCCGTAGTCCCTGTTTCGAGTTGCAAATATTAGCAACAGAACCAGTATCAAATACCTAGGTGCTACTGCGAGCATTAGTAAGGTACACATCAATAACATGTATATCACATATACCTTTGTTCACCTTGCCATCCTTCTTATCCGCCAAATACTTGGGGCAGTTCCGCTTCTAGTGACCAGTCTGCTTGCAGTAGAAGCACTCAGTTTCAGGCTTAGGTCCAGGTTTGGGTTTCTTCTCTTGAGTAGCAACTTGCTTGCTGTTCTTTTTGAAGTTCCCCTTCTTCTTCCCTTTGCCCTTTTTCTTGAAACTAGTGGTCTTGTTGACCATCAACACTTGATGCTCCTTCTTGATTTCTACCTCCGCAGCTTTCAGCATTGCAAAGAGCTCGGGAATAGTCTTATTCATCACTTGCATATTATAGTTCATCACGAAGCTCTTGTAGCTTGGTGGCAGTGATTGGAGAATTCTGTCAATGAAGCAATCATCTGGAAGGTTAACTCCCAATTGAATCAAGTGATTATTATACCCAGACATTTTGAGTATATGCTCACTGATAGAACTGTTCTCCTCCATCTTGCAGCTATAGAACTTATTGGAGACTTCATATCTCTCAATCCGGGCATTTGCTTGAAATATTAACTTCAACTCCTGGAACATCTCATATGCTCCATGACGTTCAAAACGTCGTTGAAGTCCCGATTCTAAGCCGTAAAGCATGGCACACTGAACTATCGAGTAGTCATCAGCTTTGCTCTGCCAGACGTTCATAACATCTGGTGTTGCTCCAGCAGCAGGCCTGGCACCCAGCGGTGCTTCCAGGACGTAATTCTTCTATGCAACAATGAGGATAATCCTCAAGTTACGGACCCAGTCCGTGTAATTGCTACCATCATCTTTCAACTTTGCTTTCTCAAGGAACGCATTAAAATTCAACGGAACAACAGCACGAGCCATCTATCTACAATCAAGCATAAACAAGCAAGATACTATCAGGTACTAAGTTTCATGATAAATTTAGGTTCAATTAATTTACTTAAAGAACTCCCACTTAGATAGACATCCCTCTAATCCTCTAAGTGATTACGTGATCCAAATCAACTAAACCATGTCCGATCATCACGTGAGATGGAGTAGTTTCATTGGTGAACATCACTATGTTGATCATATCTACTATATGATTCACGCTCAACCTTTCGGTCTCCGTGTTCCGAGGCCATATCTGTATATGCTTGGCTCGTCAAGTATAACCTGAGTATTCCGCGTGTGCAACTGTTTTGCACCCGTTGTATTTGAACGTAGAGCCTATCACACCCGATCATCACGTGGTGTCTCAGCACGAAGAACTTTCGCAATGGTGCATACTCAGGGAGAACACTTCTTGATAATTAGTGAGAGATCATCTTATAATGCTACTGTCAATCAAAGCAAGATAAGATGCATAAAAGATAAACATCACATGCAATCAATATAAGTGATATGATATGGCCATCATCATCTTGTGCTTGTGATCTCCATCTTTGAAGCACCGTCGTGATCACCATCGTCACCGGCACGACACCTTGATCTCCATCGTAGCATCATTGTCGTCTCGCCAATCTTATGCTTCCACGACTATCGCTACCGCTTAGTGATAAAGTAAAGCATTACAGCACGATTGCATTGCATACAATAAAGCGACAACCATATGGCTCCTGCCAGTTGCCGATAACTTGGTTACAAAACATGATCATCTCATACAATAAAATTTAGCATCATGTCTTGACCATATCACATCACAACATGCCCTGCAAAAACAAGTTAGACGTCCTCTACTTTGTTGTTGCAAGTTTTACGTGGCTGCTACGGGCTTAAGCAAGAACCAATCTTACCTACGCATCAAAACCACAACGATAGTTTGTCAAGTTGGTGCTGTTTTAACCTTCGCAAGGACCAGGCGTAGCCACACTCGGTTCAACTAAAGTTGGAGAAACTGTCACCCGCAAGCCACCTATGTGCAAAGCACGTCGGGAGAACCGGTCTCGCGTAAGCGTACGCGTAATGTCGGTCCGGGCCGCTTCGTCCAACAATACCGTCGAACCAAAGTATGACATGCTGGTAAGCAGTATGACTTATATCGCCCACAACTCACTTGTGTTCTACTCGTGCATATAACATCAACATATAAAAACCTGGCTCTGATACCACTGTTGGGGAACGTAGTAATTTCAAAAAAATTCCTACGCACACGCAAGATCATGGTGATGCATAGCAACGAGAGGGGAGAGTGTGATCTACGTACCCTTGTAGATCGACAACGGAAGCGTTTGGTTGATGTAGTCGTACGTCTCCACGACCCGACCGATCAAGCACCGAAACTACAGCACCTCCGAGTTCTAGCACACGTTCAGCTCGATGACGATCCCCGGACTCCGATCCAGCAAAGTGTCGGGAAGAGTTCCGTCAGCACGACGGCGTGGTGACGATCTTGATGCACTACCGTCGCAGGGCTTCGCCTAAGCACCGCTACAATATTATCGAGGACTATGGTGGAAGGGGGCACCGCACACGGCTAAGGAACGATCACGAAGATCAACTTGTGTGTTCAGGGGTGCCCCCTGCCCCCGTATATAAAGGATCAAGGGGAGGAGGCCGGCCGGCCCTCTATGGCGCGCCAAGGAGGAGTCCTCCTCCTAGTAGGAGTAGGACTCCTACTAGGAGGGGGAAAGAAGTGGGGAGGGAGAGGGAAAGGGGGGCGCCGCCCCCCTCTCCTAGTCCAATTCGGACCAGGGGGGAGGAGGCGCGCGGCCCACCTTTGGCTGCCCCTCTCTCTCTCCACTAAGGCCCATATGGCCCATTACTTCTCCCGGGGGGTTCCGGTAACCCTCCGGCTCTCCGGTTTTCTCCGAAATCACCCGGAACACTTCCGTGTCCGAATATAGCCGTCCAATATATCAATCTTTATGTCTCGACCATTTCGAGACTCCTCGTCATGTCCGTGATCACATCCGGGACTCCGAACTAACTTCGGTACATCAAAACTCATAAACTCATAATATAACTGTCATCGAAACCTTAAGCGTGCGGACCCTACGGGTTCGAGAACAATGTAGACATGACCGAGACACGTCTCCGGTCAATAACCAATAGCGGAACCTGGATGCTCATATTGGCTCCTACATATTCTACGAAGATCTTTATCGGTCAGACCGCATAACAACATACGTTGTTCCCTTTGTCATCGGAATGTTACTTGCGTGAGATTCGATCGTCGGTATCCCATACCTAGTTCAATCTCGTTACCGGCAAGTCTCTTTACTCGTTCCGTAATACATCATCTCACAACTAACTCATTAGTTGCAATGCTTGCAAGGCTTATGTGATGTGTATTACCGAGAGGGCCCAGAGATACCTCTCCGACAATCGGAGTGACAAATCCTAATCTCGAAATACGCCAACCCAACATGTACCTTTGGAGACACCTATAGAGCACCTTTATAATCACCCATTTACATTGTGACGTTTGGTAGCACACAAAGTGTTCCTCCGACAAACGGGAGTTGCATAATCTCATAGTCATGGGAACATGTATAAGTCAAGAAGAAAGCAATAGCAACATACTAAATGATCGGGTGCTAAGCTAATGGAATGGGTCATGTCAATCAGATCATTCATCTAATGATGTGATCCCGTTAATCAAATAACAACTCTTTGTTTATGGTTAGGAAACATAACCATCTTTGATTAACGAGCTAGTCAAGTAGAGGCATACTAGTGACACTCTGTTTGTCTATGTATTCACACATGTATTATGTTTCCGGTTAACACAATTCTAGCATGAATAATAAACATTTATCATGATATATGGAAACAAATAATAACTTTATTATTGCCTCTAGGGCATATTTCCTTCAGTGCATCCAACTTGCTTGCTCATGAAGTCCTAGGGCACTTGAGGAAGCCCATCGTTGGAATATACAAGCCAGGTTCTATAATGAAAATTCCCACTAGTATATGAAAGTGATAACTCAAGAGACTCTCTATATGAAGAACATGGTGCTAATCTGAAGCACAAGTGTGGTAAAAGGATAGTAACATTGTCCCTTCTCCCTTTTCTCTCATTTTTTTCATTTTTTGTAGGATTCCTTGGCCTCTCTCTCTCTCTCTCTTTTTTGGGGGCTTCTATGGCCACTTTTATTTTGATAACCTCACATGGGACAATGTTCTAATAATGATGATCATCACACTTTTATTTACTTACAACTCAACACTACAACTCGATACTAGAATAAAGATATGACTCTATATGAATGCCTCCGGCGGTGTACTGGGATGTGCAATGATCTAGCGTGGCAATGAAATCAAAAAACAGACAAGCCATGAAAACATCATGCTAGCTATCTTACGATCATGCAAAGCAATATGAAAATAAATGATCAAGTCATGTATATGATGATGATGTAAGTTGCATGGCAATATATCTCGGAATGGCTATGGAAATGCCATGATAGGTAGGTATAGTGGCTGTTTTGAGGAAGATATAAGGAGGCTTATGTGTGATAGAGCGTATCATATCACGGGGTTTGGATGCACCGGTGAAGTTTGCACCAACTCTCGAGGTGAGAAAGGGCAATGCACGGTACCGAAGAGGCTAGCAATGATGGAAGGGTGAGATTGTGTATAATCCATGGACTCAACATTAGTCATAAGAACTCACATAATTATTGCAAAAATCTACAAGTCATCAAAACCAAGCACTATGCGCATGCTCCTAGGGGGATATATTGGTAGAAAAAGACCATCGCTCGTCCCCAACGACCACTCATAAGGAAGACAATCAAAGAAACACCTCATGCTTCAAATTTGTTACACAACGGTTACCATACGTGCATGCTACGGGACTTGCAAACCTCAACACAACTAGTTCTCAAATCCACAATTACCCACTAGCATGACTCTAATATCACCATATTTATATCGCAAAACTATTGCAAGGAATCAAACATATCATATTCAGTGATCTACAAGTTTTATGTAGGATTTTATGACTAACCATGTGAATGACCAATTCCTATCATCTCTCTAAATAGATATAAGTGAAGCAAGAGAGTTTTAATTCTTTTATAAAAAAGATATGCCCACACTCTAACAAATATAAGTGAAGCAAAATAGCATTCTACAAATGTGGTTTTCTATGTGTAGGGAAACAGGCAATCCAACTTCAAATGATATAAGCGAAGCACATGAAGCATTATATAAAGCCATACTCAAGAGATGTAAAGTGCAATGAGCATTCTATAAATCAACCATGGACTATCTCATACCAGCATGGTGCATCAAAGAAAAGTGAAAACTGAATGCAAAAGACGCTCCAAGATTTGCACATATCACATGAACGAAATGAAACCGAAAACATGCCGATACTTGTTGAAGCAAGATGGGATGGCTTCCGGGGCATCCCCAAGCTTAGACTCTTGAGTCTCCTAGAATATTTACTTGGGGTGCCTTGGTCATCCCCAATCTTGAGATCTTGCCTCTCCTCCTCCTCCTCCTCATATCGATACCTCCTCGATCTTTGATCACTTCATCCACACAAAACTCAATAGAA
Source organism: Triticum urartu (assembly GCF_003073215.2). Classification (NCBI taxonomy): domain Eukaryota; kingdom Viridiplantae; phylum Streptophyta; class Magnoliopsida; order Poales; family Poaceae; genus Triticum; species Triticum urartu. Next base: position 317,428,761 of record NC_053022.1, on the reverse strand, counting down.
AGCTCGGTAAGATCCGTTAGTATAATAAAGCAAATCACTACTCTAATTACTGTTGCAAACCAATTCATATTTTTTTCTCACTGTAGCTACTGTAATATAACTTTTCCATGACTTAATCCACTGATAGAAATCGATAGTTTCATCAAAACAAGCAAACGGTGCATCAAAAACAGAATCTGTCTTAAACAGGACAGTCTGTAGTAATCTGAACATTCACCATACTTCTGTACTCCAAAAATTCTGAAAAATTTAGGAAAAATAAAAATTTGTATATAAGGACAGTGCAAAAAGTTTCAGGACCGTTTGACGTTCCAGTAAAAAATGTAAAATCGCGCACTACAACCAAAGTTTCTGTTTTGCACCGCACAAACCAACAAGCAATGTAAACATCCTAAAGGCAAATCTTGGCACATTATTTTTATGATACAATGGATTTGTACAAGGGGATAATTATTTTTGTTTGAAAAGTTTCTGTACTCAAGGGTCACAAAGTTTCCATGGGCATGAACAAAGTTCAAGGTTAGCTCCCACTTTAACAATGCTCGTCTTTCTCACTTTCCCTTTTTTTGAAAAAGTTTTAGGTTCCCCTCTTTATTTTTTTGTTTTAAACTTTATAAAGCACACAGAAGAAATAAATGACTCTCTAAAACTTCCGGGTTGTCTCCCTGGCAGCGCTTTCTTTAAAGCCATTAAGCTAGGCATATAGTGCTCAAGTAATGGATCCATCTGGATCCCAAGGTTATCAAAGCCAATTTTAATTAACAAAGATTTATGATTTAGTAGTGAGCACAAAGTAACATATATCATGCAACAACAAAGTCTAACTCTCTTCCTATGCATCGGCATGTCATAAAAGAACAATTCATGCACACATAGTAAAGGCCAATGCATAGTATAAACAGTTTCTTGCAATTTTATCATATTGGAAACATGGAGAGGCGGAGATGTAGTTCCTCTCTCATAATAATTGCAAGTAGGAGCAGCAATCACATGCATATTATATCTATCAAAATCATCATGTGTAGTAGTAAAACGCAACCCATCAATATAATCCTTAATAAGGGCAAACTTCTCCAATATAGTGTAGTTGGGAGAACTCAAAAAGATAATAGGACTATCATGCGTGGGTGCAATAGAAACAATTTCATGTTTAACATAAGGAACTATATCAAGTTCATCTCCATAAGCATAATTCATATTGGCATCTTGTCCACAAGCATATCAAGCATCATCAAAAAGGGGTATTTCAAAAGAATCAACGGGATCATAACAATCATCATAGCATTCATCCTTCGGTAAATTCGAAGGGAAATTGAACAATGTATGGGATAAAAAGAGTTACTCTCATTAGATGGTGGGAACGGGTGATCAATCCGCTCTTCCTCCTTTTGTTCTTCGCTCTCCTCCTCATCTTTTTCATCCAATGAGCTCACAATGTCATTAATTTCTTCTTCCATAGACTCCTGCAAAATATTAGTCTCTTCTTGGACAGCAGAGGAGTCCTCAATATATGGTTTAAAATAAGGATTAGAAGCATAATTATCATAGCAATAATTAAGTATGGCCAAATTTTCAGATTTGTAGAGAGCAGTATCACACTCTTCAATAAAAGAAGCAATTTCACAAGTACCCCTAAAGGCAACAAATTCTTCAATTTGTTGAACATCATAGTAATTATAAACACCCTTAGTATACGAAGATACGATTCCATTATCACTAAACTCACATTGGTAAGGAAGGTGTTTCTTAGGGTCTTGTACAATCATATATTTCACATAAATTCCAAGCATAGCACTGCAAACGATGAATTTGATCCAGTAAAGTTTCCCTTTTTCAGATATGCGGTGTCGCACATAACAAGCATGCTCATCTAAAGATTTTACCTCAACTAAGCTAGTTGGGGTTTCAGCCCAAGTACATAGGGATCAGAGATGATCCAAGTAAAAAGCTTCAGTAGTGTGATAGATATTGAGTGGTTCTTCAACCATTGGTTCAGTAGGTACCACTATTTTTTTTGGTATTTTGCATTTCCTACCCATAACTAAAGATAGAAAACAAGAGCACAAAATAAAAACTACTTAGTGATAAAGCAAACAAGCACACACGAGAATATTCACCCCACGCTATAACTCCCTGGCAACGGCGCCAGAAAAAGGTCTTGATAACCCACAAGTATAGGGGATCGCAACAGTTTTCGATAAGTAAGAGTGTCGAACCCAACGAGGAGCTAAATGTAGAACAAATATTCCCTCAAGTTCTATCGACCAGCGATACAACTCTACGCACGCTTGACGTTCGCTTTACCTAGAACAAGTATGAAACTAGAAGTACTTTGTAGGTGTTGTTGGATAGGTTTGCAAGATAATAAAGATTACGTAAATGAAAAGTAGGGGCTGTTTAGATAAAAGAAACAATAAAGTAAATATAGCGAGTGTGGAAAAGTGGTGGTAGGAGTTGCGAAATTGCCCCTTAAGCAATTGACTACTTTACTAGACCGATAGCAAGTATTATGTGGGAGAGGCCACTGCTAGCATGTCATCCCTGACTTGGAATTCTATGCACTTATGATTGGAACTATTAGCAAGAATCCGCAACTACTAATGTTCATTAAGGTAAAACCCAACCATAGCATTAAGATATATTGGTCCCCCTTCAATCCCGTATGCATCAATTTCTATGCTAGGTTGAAGCTTCTGTCACTTTTGCCCTCCAATACATAGTCCTATCAACATACAAACTAACCCTATGGTGTGATCCACGCGCGCAATCATATGATGGGCACCAAAGGACAACAACATAACCACAAGCAAATTAAATCAATCATAGCAATTCATCAACCACCGATAGGACAACGAAAATCTACTCAGACATCATAGGATGGCAACACATCATTGGATAATAATATGAAGCATAAAGCACCATGTTCAAGTAGAGGGTACAGCGGGTTGCGGGAGAGTGGACCGCTGTAGATAGAGGGGATAAGGTGATGGAGATGTTGGTGAAGATGGCGGAGGTGTTGGTGTAGATCGCGGTGATGATGATGGCCCCCGGTGGCACTCCGGTGCCACCGGAAGCGAGGGGGAGAGAGCCCTCCTCCTTCTTCTTCTTCATTGACCTCCTTCCTAGATGGGAGAAGGGTTTCCCCTCTGGTGCATGGCCTCCATGGCACGGGAGGGGTGAGAGCCCCTCCGAGATTGGATCTGTCTCTCTGTCCCTCTCTGTTTCTACGTTCTGTTCTGGCTCTGTTTCACCGTTTCGTATATATATGGAGATCCGTAACTCCGATTGGCCTGAAACCTTCACACAATACATGAGCGTGAGCCATGGATATAGCACTATAGGTGGAATAGAATATGATGATGGAGGTTGTGTGGAGAAGACAAAAAATGGAAGAAAGTATCACATTGACACGGCTAATCAACGGGCTATGGAGATGCCCATCAATTGATGTCAATGCGAGGAGTAGGGATTGCCATGCAACATATGCACTAGAGCTATAAGTGTATGAAAGATCAAACTAAAATTAAGTGGGTGTGCATCCAACTTGCTTGCTCATGAAGTACTAGGGCACTTGAGGAAGCCCATCGTTGGAATATACAAGCCAGGTTCTATAATGAAAATTCCCACTAGTATATGAAAGTTATAACTCAAGAGACTCTCTATATGAAGAACATGGTGCTAATCTGAAGCACAAGTGTGGTAAAAGGATAGTAACAATGTCCCTTCTCTCTTTTCTCTCATTTTTTCATTTTTTGTAGGATTCCTTGGCCTCTCTCTCTCTCTCTTTTTGGGGGCTTCTATGGCCACTTTTATTTTGATAACCTCACATGGGACAATGTTCTAATAATGATGATCATCACACTTTTATTTACTTACAACTCAATATTACAACTCGATACTAGAACAAAGATATGACTCTATATGAATGCCTCCGGCGGTGTACTGGGATGTGCAATGATCTAGCGTGGCAATGAAATCAAAAAACAGACAAGCCATGAAAACATCATGCTAGCTATATTACGATCATGCAAAGAAATATGAAAATAAATGATCAAGTCATGTATATGATGATGATGTAAGTTGCATGGCAATATATCTCGGAATGGCTATGGAAATGCCATGATAGGTAGGTATAGTGGCTGTTTTGAGGAAGATATAAGGAGGCTTATGTGTGATAGAGCGTATCATATCACGGGGTTTGGATGCACCGGTGAAGTTTGCACCAACTCTCGAGGTGAGAAAGGGCAATGCACGGTACCGAAGAGGCTAGCAATGATGGAAGGGTGAGATTGTGTATAATCCATGGACTCAACATTAGTCATAAAGAACTCACATAATTATTGCAAAAATCTACAAGTCATCAAAACCAAGCACTATGCGCATGCTCCTAGGGGGATATATTGGTAGAAAAAGACCATCGCTCGTCCCCAACGACCACTCATAAGGAAGACAATCAAAGAAACACCTCATGCTTCAAATTTGTTACACAACGGTTACCATACGTGCATGCTACGGGACTTGCAAACCTCAACACAACTAGTTCTCAAATCCACAATTACCCACTAGCATGACTCTAATATCACCATATTTATATCGCAAAACTATTGCAAGGAATCAAACATATCATATTCAGTGATCTACAAGTTTTATGTAGGATTTTATGACTAACCATGTGAATGACCAATTCCTATCATCTCTCTAAATAGATATAAGTGAAGCAAGAGAGTTTTAATTCTTTATAAAAAAGATATGCCCACACTCTAACAAATATAAGTGAAGCAAAATAGCATTCTACAAATGGTGGTTTTCTATGTGTAGGGAAACAGGCAATCCAAACTTCAAATGATATAAGCAAAGCATATGAAGCATTATATAAAGCCATACTCAAGAGATATAAAGTGCAATGAGCATTATATAAATCAACCATGGACTATCTCATACCAGCATGGTGCATCAAAGAAAAGTGAAAACTGAATGCAAAAGACGCTCCAAGATTTGCACATATCACATGAACGAAATGAAACCGAAAACATACCGATACTTGTTGAAGCAAGATGGGATGCCTTCCGGGGCATCCCCAAGCTTAGACTCTTGAGTCTCCTTGAATATTTACTTGGGGTGCCTTGGTCATCCCCAATCTTGAGATCTTGCCTCTCCTCCTCCTCCTCCTCATATCGATACCTCCTCGATCTTTGATCACTTCATCCACACAAAACTCAATAGAAAGCTCGGTAAGATCCGTTAGTATAATAAAGCAAATCACTACTCTAATTACTGTTGCAAACCAATTCATATTTTGTTTTTTCTCTGTAGCTAATGTAATATAACTTTTCCATGGCTTAATCCACTAATAGAAATCGATAGTTTCATCAAAACAAGCAAACGGTGCATCAAAAACAGAATCTGTCTTAAACAGGACAGTCTGTAGTAATCTGAACATTAACCATACTTATGGTACTCTGGTACTCCAATAATTCTGAAAAATTTAGGAAAAATAAACAATTTGTATATAAGGACAGTGCAAAAAGTTTCAGGACCGTTTAACGTTCCAGTAAAAAAAATGTAAAATCGCGCACTACAACCAAAGTTTCTGTTTTGCATTGCACAAACCAACAAGCAATGTAAACATCCTACAGGCAAATCTTGGCAAACTATTTTTATGATACAATGGATTTGTACAAGGGGATAATTATTTTTGTTTGAAAAGTTTCTGTAATCAAGGGTCACAAAGTTTCCATGGGCATGAACAGAGTTCAAGGTTAGCTCCCACTTTAACAATGCTCGTCTTTCTCACTTTCGCTTTTTTTTGAAAAAGTTTTAGGTTCCCCTATTTATTTTTTTGTTTTAAAATTTATAAAGCACACAAAAGAAATAAATGACTCTCTAAAACTTCCGGGTTGTCTCCCTGGCAGCGCTTTCTTTAAAGCCATTAAGCTAGGCATATAGTGCTCAAGTAATGGATCCATCTGGATCCCAAGGTATATCAAAGCCAATTTTAATTAACAAATATTTGTGATTTAGTAGTGGGCACAAAGTAACATATATCATGCAACAACAAAGTCTAACTCTCTTCCTATGCATCGGCATGTCATAAAAGAACAATTCATGCACACATAGTAAAGGCCAATGCATAGTATAAACAGTTTCTTGCAATTTTATCATATTGGAAACATGGAGAGGCGGAGATGTAGTTCCTCTCTCATAATAATTGCAAGTAGGAGCAGCAATCACATGCATATTATATCTATCAAAATCATCATGTGTAGTAGTAAAACGCAACCCATCAATATAATCCTTAATAAGGGCAAACTTCTCCAATATAGTGTAGTTGGGAGAACTCAAAAAGATAATAGGACTATCATGCGTGGGTGCAATAGAAACAATTTCATGTTTAACATAAGGAACTATATCAAGTTCATCTCCATAAGCATAATTCATATTGGCATCTTGTCCACAAGCATATCAAGCATCATCAAAAAGGGGTATTTCAAAAGAATCAACGGGATCATAACAATCATCATAGCATTCATCCTTCGGTAAATTCGAAGGGAAATTGAACAATGTATGGGATAAAAAGAGTTACTCTCATTAGATGGTGGGAACGGGTGATCAATCCGCTCTTCCTCCTTTTGTTCTTCGCTCTCCTCCTCATCTTTTTCATCCAATGAGCTCACAATGTCATTAATTTCTTCTTCCATAGACTCCTGCAAAATATTAGTCTCTTCTTGGACAGCAGAGGAGTCCTCAATATATGGTTTAAAATAAGGATTAGAAGCATAATTATCATAGCAATAATTAAGTATGGCCAAATTTTCAGATTTGTAGAGAGCAGTATCACACTCTTCAATAAAAGAAGCAATTTCACAAGTACCCCTAAAGGCAACAAATTCTTCAATTTGTTGAACATCATAGTAATTATAAACACCCTTAGTATACGAAGATACGATTCCATTATCACTAAACTCACATTGGTAAGGAAGGTGTTTCTTAGGGTCTTTAGAACAACAAGTACAATCATATATTTCACATAAATTCCAAGCATAGCACTGCAAACGATGAATTTGATCCAGTAAAGTTTCCCTTTTTTCAGATATGCGGTGTCGCACATAACAAGCATGCTCATCTAAAGATTTTACCTCAACTAAGCTAGTTGGGGTTTCAGCCCGAGTACATAGGGATCAAAGATGATCCAAGTAAAAAGCTTCAGTAGTGTGATAGATATTGAGTGGTTCTTCAACCATTGGTTCAGTAGGTACCACTAATTTTTTTGGTATTTTGCGTTTCCTACCCATAACTAAAGATAGAAAACAAGAGCACAAAATAAAAACTACTTACTGATAAAGCAAACAAGCACACACGAGAATATTCACCCCATGCTATAACTCCCCGGCAACGGCGCCAGAAAAAGGTCTTGATAACCCACAAGTATAGGGGATCAATTGTAGCCTCTTTTGATAAGTAAGAGTGTCGAACCCAACGAGGAGCTAAAGGTAGAACAACTATTCCCTCAAGTTCTATCGACCACCGATACAACTCTACGCATGCTTAACGTTCGCTTTACCTAAAACAAGTATGAAACTAAAAGTACTTTGTAGGTGTTGTTGGATAGGTTTGCAAGAATATAAAGAGCACGTAAATAAAAACTAGGGGCTGTTTAGGTAAAGTAGCAATAAAGTTAGTATAGCAAGTTTGGAAAAGTGGTGGTAGGAGTTGTGAAATTGTCCCTAGCAATTGACTACTTTACTAGACCGATAGCAAGTTTTATGTGGGAGAGGTGTAATGCCCTCGATGCGGCTATATCTCCTATGTGTCGAAGCACGACTTAGAGGCATAACCGCATTGAAAGCAATGTCGCAAGTAAGGTAATCTTCACAACAACCCATGTAAATAGATAAAAGGGGAAAGGATACATAGTTGGCTTACACTCGCCACGTCACACAAATACATGAATAACAATACAATCATCCAATACACTCATGGTCCGACTACGGTACCAAAATAAAGATCAACCCCCACATGCGACAAAGTCCCCGATCGCCCCAACTGGGCACCACTACTGATCCTCTGGGAAAGACACATAGTAACAGCGAGAGTCTTCATCGAACTCCCACTTGAGCTCAAGCGCATCGTCTGGAACGGTGTCATCGGTCCCTGCATCTGGTTTTGGAAGTAAACTGTTAGTCACGGGGACTCAGCAATCTCGCACCCTCGTGATCAAGACTATTTAAGCTTATAGGTAAGACAAGGTATGATGTGGAGCTGCAGCAAGCGACTAGCATATATGGTGGCTAACCTATTCGCAAAAGAGAGCGAGAAGAGAAGACAAAAGCACGGTCGAACAACTATGATCAAGAAGTGATCCTAGAACAACCTACGTCAAACATTACTCCAACACCGTGTTCACTTCCCGGACTCCGCCGAGAAGAGACCATCACGGTTACACACGCGGTTGATTCATTTTAATTAAGTTAAGTTTCATGTTATCTACAACCGGACATTAACAAATTCCCATCTGCCCATAACCGCAGGCATGACTTTCGAAAGTTCAAATCCCTGCAGGGGAGTCCCAACTTAGCCATCACAAGCTCTCACGGTCAATGAAGGATATTCCTTCTCCCGAGACATTCCGATCAGACTCGGCATCCCGGTTACAAGACATCCTCGACAATGGTAAAACTAGTCTAGCAACACCGCCCGAATGTGCCGAAAAATCCCGATAGGAGCTGCACATATCTCGTTCTCAGGGCACACTCAGATGAGCCAGACATCGGGTAGGCCAGCCCAGAGTTGCCCCTGGTAGCCCCGGACATCGCTCAGTTGGACCAACACTTAGAGAAGCACTGGCTCGGGGGGTGGGGGAATAAAGATGACCCTTGAGTCCGCGAAACCCAAGGGGGAAAGGCTAGGTGGTGAATGGTAAAACCAATGTTGGGCATTGCTGGAAGAGTTTTATTCAAGGCGAACTGTCAAGGGGTTCCCATTATAACCCAACCGCGTAAGGAACGCAAAATCTGGGAACATAACACCGATATGACGGAAACTAGGGCGGCAAGAGTGGAACAAAACACAAGGCAAAAGGCCGAGCCTTCCACCCTTTACCAAGTATATAGGTGCATTAAGATAACAAAATAATATAGTGATATCCCAACAATAAACACTGTTCCAACAAGGAACGATCTCCAATCTTCACCTGCAGCTAGCAACGCTATAAGAGGGGCTGAGCAAAGCGGTAACATAGCCAATCAACGGTTTGCTAGGACATGTAGGTTTAGGGGTTTGACATGGAAATTATGGGAGGCATGATAAGCAAGTGGTAGGTATCGTAGCATAGGCATAGCAAAAGAGCGAGCATCTAGCAAGCAAAGATAGAAGTGATTTCGAGGGTATGATCATCTTGCCTAAAAAGTTGTTAGAGTTGACTTGATCCTTGTAAGCGAACTCAACGGGCTCCTCGTTCACGAACTCGTCTCCCGGCTCTACCCAAACAAGAACAACAAGCAAACGGAACACAATCAACCACGTGCAATGCTCAAACAACAAGATGCAAACATGGTATGATATACGGGATGTAGTAAGGGATGCATATGCAAGATTTGACAAAGAATGATAGAACCTGGCCTCAACATGGAAATCCAAGAGTGCCACTGGAAAGGTGAGGTGATTTCGGTTGAAATCGATATAAAGATCACCGGAATCGGATGCACGATTTGGAAATGGCAAGCAAAACAAATATGGCACCGGTCTGCGATAATCAGCAAGTGACCAACTAAATGCATCAAGATAAATATGCTACAGCACTCAAACATGACAACAAAATACATGGCAGGGATCCACTCATGAAGCTTGACAAAAGATGAGCACTGATCCACTCATGGCATGAAGCTACTCAAAGCACTTAACAAAAGTCCCTTAGTGACCTTGAGCCAAAAGGGATCAGAAAATACAATTGCAAGCATGTGAACATGGCAAAAACATAAACAGATTTAGACTTAGTGAAAAACAGGAGCATGCAAATCAGTTAACGAGTAGGCATGTTTACGAGCTCGATGCACTCACTACAGAGCATGACATGACAAACTAAGCATACACCCATTAAGAATACATGGCATAGAAGCTAGACATGGCAAGAACAACAACATAGCATGCACGGATCGATAGCAACATCCTCGGCAAAATCGCTAAACATGTCAACAATCTGTCAGGATTCACTTTATAGCAAAAGTAAAGCTCGATTGACTCAAGCTAGGGTGCTCCATAAATGCAAAAAATGACATGGATGGATAGAGCACCACAATATTAACAAAACATCCTTACTGATCATCCTCAAAAGAGGCACGGATCACTAGGAAACAACATGAACATATGGCATAACGACAAAATCAGGACAAGGACTTAGTGAAATTCTAAGTCCCTGAAATCAGCATTACCGATTACGCTACTTTGCAAGCTTGTGCTAGTCACCACAAATATCACAAAAATACATGGCAAGCACCTCTGTAAATATGGCATGGCATATGACAAAACACATGTAGAGCTCAGGATCATAGCATGCACACATTAATCATGGCAAAAATGACAAATAGCTATTTGATGAAACAGATCTGACAAATTCACCACATAGCCCCCTTCCAACAGAATTTTGGGCATCAAGATGAGCTCAAATGAAAATGATGCAATGAGATGAAATGATGTACTTGTCGAGACAAACATTTTGATATGCTACACGCACAAATCAGAGCCACGGATGCAGAGTTACGACATGATGAAAATTGCTAAAAAATTAGGGTTTGAGGGGAAGAAGTCAACCGAGATCTAGATCTGGCCGGCGTGGTTACTATAGCAGGGCGCAAAAAATGAGGATCGTCGGCATGGACGAACAGCGCGGCGGCCGGAGCTTGAGGAAGCTCGCCGGCGCGAGGGGGCCCCGCCGGAGTTGCTCACGCCGGAGCACGGGGCTGCGGGCACGGCGTCGGGGAGGCAGGGGCGGCGCGGTGATGGTCGAGGTGGCGGGCGCGGCTTCCGTTGCCGGAGAAGACAAACCGCGGCGGCGCGGCAAGCTGAGGTGGCGGCGGGCGCGTCGCCGGCGCGCGGGCGGAAGGAGAGAGAGGCGCGGCGTGCTGGGCGGCTCAGCCCGGGAGGCGCGCGGGAGGGCCGGCGCTGGGCTTGGCGGGCCCACGTCGGTGGGGAGGCGGTGAAGCGGTCCCCCGGGACAGGTGGCGCTTCAGGAGTGGACGGCGATGAGGGCGGACATGTCCGGCCGGCCGGATCTCGTCTGGCGGCGCGAGGAGGGGATTTTTTTAGGGTTTCGTGGGAAAAGATCCGGGACTGGGAATGGGGGTCTATTTATAGACGTAGAGGGAGCTAGGAAGCTCCAAATGGAGTGCGGTTTTTGGCCACGCGATTGTGATCGAACGCTCTAGATGATGGAGAGGGATTAGGTGGGTTTTGGGCCAAATTGGAAGGTTGTTGGGCTGCAACACCAACGAGGCCTTTTTGGTCCCTCGGTTAACCGTTGGAGTATCAAACGAAGTCCAAATGGCACGAAACTTGACAGGCGGTCTACCGGTAGTAAACCAAGGCCGCTTGGCAAGTCTCGGTCCAATCCAGAAATGTTTAACCCCCACACACGAAAAGAGGTAGAAAGGGGCACCGGAGGAGATAGGAGCGCTGGAATGTAAAACGGACAACGGGGAAAATGCTCGAATGCATGAGACGAACACGTATGCAAATTCAATGCACATGATGACATGATATGATATGCATGACAAGGACAACAACACACGGAGACAAAAACCTGACACCGAGGAAAGTAAAATAACTTAGGCTGGAAACGGCAAGAGTTGGGATACAGATAAGGTAAATTACATCCGGGGTGTTACAAGAGGCCACTGCTAGCATATCATCCATTACTTGGAATTTTATGCACTTTTGATTGGAACTATTAGCAAGCATCCGCAACTACTAACGTTCATTAAGGTAAAACCCAACCATAGCATTAAGATATATTGGTCCCCCTTCAATCTCGTATGCATCAATTTCTATGCTAAGTTGAAGCTTCTGTCACTCTTGCCCCCCCAGTACATAGTCCTATCAACATACAACTAACCCTATGGTGTGATCCACACGCGCGCTCATATGATGGGCACCAAAGGACAACAACATAACCACAAGCAATTTAAACGAATCATAGCAATTTACCAATTACTGATAGGACAAAGAAAATCTACTCAGACATCATAGGATGGCAACACACCATTGGATAATAATATGAAGCATAAAGCACCATGTTCAAGTAGAGGGTACAACGGGTTGCGGGAGAGTGGACCACTGTAGATAGATGGGGGAAGGTGATGAAGATGTTGGTGAAGATGACGGAGGTGTTGGTGTAGATTGCCGTGACGATGATGGCCCTGGCGGCGTTCCGGCGCCACCGGAAGAGAGGGGGAGAGGGCCCCCCCTCCCTATTCTTCCTTGATCTTCCCCTAGATGCGAGAAGGGTTTACCCCCTAGTCCATGGCTTCCATGGTGGCAGAGGGGCGAGAGCCCCTCCGAGATTGGATATGTCTCTTTGTCTCTCTCTGTTTCTGCGAGAGCCCCACCTCCGAGAGCCCCACCTCATCATATGACATATATATGGTAGACACACCCAAAGAAGGCAATGGCGACGAGACAGCGGAGGATGACCCCTCCAAGAAGCAACCCAAGCGCCGACGTCAGCGGTGCCGCTCTAAGTCTCGCCAAAGCAAAAGCGGTGACACTGACACAGGAGATAATACCACTCCGGACAGTGTCGAAGATGACAACAATCCCCTCCAGCAAGATTTAGGGCAGGAGGATGGAGAAGCCAGCCCTCCCGAGAGAGCGGTAGATGGAGAGGCGGAGGATGATAATTACATGCCTCCCTCCAAAGACGAGGCAAGCCTCGACGATGACGAATTCGTCATGCCTGAGGATCCCCTCGAACAAGAGCGCTTCAAGTGCCGGCTTATATCCACGACAAATAGCCTTAAGAAAAAGCAACAACAGCTTCAAGCTGGTCAAGATTTGCTAGCTGACAGATGGACTGAAGTCCTTGCGGCTGAGGAATATAAACTCAAACGCCCCTCCAAGAGTTACCCAAAGCGTAGGTTGCTACCTCGACTAGAGGAGGAAGCACTCAAACCTACATCTCCAACATATGATGCGGCTGACCAGCCACCTCGTGGCCGCGACAGAGAGGCATTTCAGCCAAAAGCTCAGCCTGCACTCCGACGCCACTCAAATAAAAATGTCAAGGCATGGGGAAATACGCCAGACCTGCGAGACGTATTGGAGGACAAAGAAAAACATGCAAGATCAATCTACGGATCACGAGGGCACGCCACTATGCGGGACGATAACCGTCACGCCGGATATAGTAAAAGTAAGTTCGGCCGGGCCGAACACAGCGGGCAAGACTCATTTTGAGCTGCGTCGCGATATAGCCCAGTACAGAGGCGCCGCACACCCCCTATGCTTCACAGAAGAAGTAATGGATCACCAAATCCCAGAGGGTTTCAAACCCGTAAATATCGAATCATACGACGACACAACAGATCCTGGGGTATGGATCGAGGATTTCCTGCTGCACATCCACATGGCCCGCGGTGATGATCTACACGCCATCAAATACCTCCCACTCAAGCTCAAAGGACCAGCTCGGCATTGGCTCAACAGCCTGCCAGCGGAATCCATTGGCTGTTGGGAAGATCCAGGGCACTTATGTGCGACCACCGGATGCCGATGACTTGAGCCACATAATTCAGTAGCCAGAAGAATCGGCCAGGCAATTCTGGACACGGTTCCTAACAAAGAAAAATCAAATCGTCGACTGTTCGGATGCAGAGGCCCTAGCAGCTTTTAAGCACAACATCCGCGACGAGTGGCTCGCCCGACACCTTGGCCAGGAAAAGCCGAAATCTATGGTAGCCCTCACGACACTCATGCCCCGCTTCTGCGTGGGAGAAGACAGCTGGCTGGCTCGTAGCAATAACATATCAAAGAACCATGGTACTACGGATACCAAGGATGGCAATGGCTGGTCACGTCGCAACAAACACAAGCGCCGAATGAACAGCGACAATACCGAGGATACGGCAATCAATGCCGGATTCAAAGACTCTAAACCCGGTCAGCGGAAAAAGCCATTCAAAAGAAGCACTTCGAGCCCGTCCAGTTTGGACCGTATACTCGACCGCTCATGTCAAATACACGGCACCCCGACAAGCCAGCCAACCACACCAACAGGGATTGTTGGGTGTTCAAGCAGGCCGGCAAGTTAAACGCCGAAAACAAAGATAAGGGGTCACATAGCGATGAAGAGGAGGAGCCCCGGCAGCCGAACACCGGAGGACAGAAGAGGTTCCCCCCACAAGTGCGTACGGTGAACATGATATACGCAACCCACATCCCCAAGAGGGAGCGGAAGCGTGCGCTAAGGGACGTATATGCGTTGGAGCCAGTCGCCCCAAAGTTCAACCCATGGTCCTCTTGTCCGATCACCTTCGATCGCAGGGACCACCCCACTAGTATCCGTCATGGCGGATTCGCCGCACTAGTCCTAGACCCAATCATTGACGGATTTCACCTCACTCGAGTCCTTATGGATGGCGGCAGCATTCTGAACCTGCTTTATTAGGACACAGTGCGCAAAATGGGTATAGACCCCTCAAGGATCAAACCCACAAAAACGACCTTCAAAGGCGTCATACCAGGTGTAGAGGCCCATTGCACAGGCTCAGTCACACTGGAAGTGGTCTTCGGATCCCCGAATAACTTCCGAAGCGAGGAGTTAATCTTCGATATAGTCCCGTTCCGCAGTGGCTATCATGCACTGCTCGGGTGAACCGCATTTGTGAGATTCAATGTTGTACCGCATTATGCATACCTCAAGCTCAAGATGCCAGGACCTCGGGGGTCATCATAGTTAATGGAAACACAGAGCGCTTTCTCCATACGGAGGAGCACACTGTGGCCCTCGTAGCAGAAGCGCAAAGCAGCCTCTTAAGGCACTCCACCAGTTCGGCGATTCAAGACCAGGACACCTTCAAGCGCGCCTGGAGTAATCGGCAACAAGACCGCCTGGCACGTTCCGAGCTCGCATAGCAATGCGGCCCCCACCCCAGTACCAGCCAAACTGCGAAATCCGTGCCATGCGTACATAATTACGCATTAAAAATACCATGGGCACAGGTGGGGAGGGGGCACGACTACGGCACGCCCCAAGACGCGGCTCAACCGCACTAGGGGCTTCCCGCTTTGTTACTTTTCTCTTTTTCAGGACCTTAATCTCTGGAAACCCCGTCCGGCAGTACGGTTGCCGGACACACGATGCAACAACCAAGTAGGCAGAAAGCTACGTCTCACCACAGAACTCCCAGGTGGTCTCTGACAACGAGTGAAATACCTGCTTTAAATACCATTCCTCAGCTTGCCCTGGGAGGGGACATGTCAAATAGTCCTACTTTTTGCTTATCGCACTACTTGTATCATTCTGCTTTAACGCACCTTTTTTTAAACAATGCATAGCACTAGACTATTATCGCATTCTATATTCTTCTTTATATATATATGTTCATTCATGACATTCAGCACCCGTACACTCTGGTACGGCCAATACGCTAGGGGCTTAAGCATACCCCATAATACGGTGTGAGAAGTCCGAACACTTTCGACAGTGCGGCACCCCGAACTTATAGCATTATATGCATCAACTATGAATCATGTCTTGGGTCAATAGTTGGGTTTGCCCGGCTCCCATGTTTTGGTACCTTACGTTCCGCTATATCGGCTAAGGTAGCACTAGGAGAACTACTGCGATTGTGCCCCGGTTCAGCTGGGCTAAGCACCTCAGTAGAGAAAGCTAAAACTGACTGTCATGATAAGGCGAGAGCTGGTCGCTGTTCGAGAGGTTTCGAGTCTCTAAAGACTTATGTCGCTTAGAGCGAGGAGTCGGCTTTGTCCGGCTTCAGGCGTGTATAGCGCCCCGAATTCAGCCTTCCAAATACTAGGGGCTTCGCCAAAATTTAAAATTGTAGAATTCTATGGCTAAGTGAGGGTGATAAAGCATTATAGTCAGATTGCCTTGTTCGTTGTGCTGAGCACCTCCCTCGAAGGACCCAAAAATGGGAAAAGAGTGCTCAGGTTTATCCCGAACACCCCAACACTCGTGGCATGGGGGCAGAAGCCAACGACTAGCCATCTCTCAGATTTGATAAACAGCCGAACATAAGGTAATATTTTAAATTCAAACAAGCGTTGCATAGCGCATATGAACAAGTTTTCATAATACTTGATCACACGAGAAAGTTCATTCAAATATTATGTCTTTCGCACACTCGTCCGCTACAAGACGGGCACCCTTCAGGACACCCTCATAATACATCTCGAGGTGGCGATGCTCCTTGCCCTGCGGCGGCCCCTCCTTCACCAGCTTCTTAGCGTCCATCTTGGCCCAATGCACCTTGGCACGGGCAAAGGCCCGGCGTGCACCCTCGATGCAGACGGACCGCTTTATGGCCTCCAGCCGTGGGCAATTATCCATAAGCCGCCTCACCAGGCCAAACTAGCTATTGGGAAGGGCGTCACCAGGCCACATACGGACTATAAGGCCCCTCATGGCCTGTTCGGCCCCCTTGTGTAGCTCGACCAGTTGCTTCAGCTGGTCGCTCATAGACATCGGGTGTTCGGTCCCAGTATACTGAGACCAGAACAGCTTCTCCATCGAGCTTCCCTCCTCGTCCTGGTAAAACTTTGAGGCATCCTATACGCTGCGGGGCAAATCTGCGAATGCTCCTGGAGAGCTCCGGACTCGGGTAAGTAACAAGTAATTTACTTTCACATGCTTGCTTTGCATATTGAATGCCTTACCCGCCGCTATCTTCCTCATCACCTCAATCTCCTGGAGGGCCTTTTGGGATTTAGCCTTGGCATTCTTTGCGCTCTCAAGGGACACGGCAAGCTCAGACTCTCGTGTCTTTGAGTCAAGCTCCAACGCCTCGTGCTTCGTCACGAGAGCTTGGAGCTCTTGCTGCACCTCGCCCACCCATGCCTCTTGCTTTTCCCGCTCGGTGCGCTCCTGGGCCGCTTTGTTTTCGGCCTCGGACAACGCTTGCTTCAAGGTCACCACTTCGGTCGCGGCCCCTGGCAAATTCATGATGATCCTGTCATTTTGCAATCGCATATTTTTTGTATATATATATAGACAAGGTATTACTTACCTTTGTTCTCCTTGAGCTGCCTCTTAGCAAGGCCGAGCTCTTTCTCGGACCACTCGAGGTCCTACTTCAGTGCGGCGTCCTCCGTAGTCAGTGCGGCAGAGGTCAGCAGCGAAGCCTGCATATGCATATAGACATACTTATATTAGACTCCTGCAGATATTATGTGATCCTCTATTCGGCTTTTCTTTGTGAACACCAAACAGAGCATCAGGGGCTACTGTCTATGCGGTAATATTTTCCTATATTTTAAATACGTACCTCAAAGCCTGTTAGAAGGCTGGCACAAGCTTTAGTCAGTCCGCTCTTGGCGGACTGAACCTTCTTGATCACCGCACTCATAATAGTGCGGTGCTCTTTGTCGATGGAAGCACCGCGAAGCGCTCCCAGCAGGTTGTCCGGTGCCTCTGGATGGACAGAGGTCACCGGCACGGGCGTCTTGCCCCTTTTGGAAGGGGCCACCTGCCCGAGTCCGGAACTACTGGAGGTTCCGGCGCGGTGTTCGGCTGAGAGCAGAACTTGGGGCCCCCGGGAGCCTTGCTCCCTTTGCTCCTGGAGTCCGGAAGGTCGCCTTGAGGCGCCTCCGGGACTGTCTCCCCTTGGCTCGGTGCCTCTTGATACAATACCTCGATATTGTCCGTAGGGCAAGGGGAGGAGGCGGTCGGAAGTGGATCGCTATCCATACCCGACGAGTCCAAGGAACCGTCCGATGAGGATACATCGATAGGGGCTTGGGACGGTCTGCATAATCATATTCGGCGTTAGGAGAAGCAGTGCGACAACAGTATGCTATGAGTTACTTTGGTATCCAAATACTTACGACTTCTCTAGGGGCTTGGCCCTGAGCAGCCACTCGTCTTCGCCTTCGGCGGTGGTGGTGGAGCATTCCGGAAGAAGAGTCCTTCCCTTCTTGGACCCTTTGGCCTCCCCGGTTGGGGCGGCCTTCCTTTTCTTGTCTCCCCCGGCTGGAGGGGGAGCATCTTCATCTTCCTCCTCATCTTCATGGGAGGAGTGCGTCGCGGAGTTATCGGACGATGAGTCCGATACCACCTGGCGCTGGGAACTCTTTCGGGTTCCCTTGGCCTTCTTCTTGGTCTTCTTCGGCACCTTATAAGGAGCCGGAGTCAGCATCTCCGTCAGGAGAGCGTCCACGGTGTCTTCGGGCAGGGGGGGCGGACAGTTAATCTGCTCCGATGTCTCCACCCAGTCCTGTCCGCGATCCTCGGTAAGAGAGGGAGGGACCTCGGCGCCCTTGAACAACACCCTCCAGACGTCTTTATGCGTCGTGTCGAAGAGCTCGCTTAGAGTCTGGTGCTGAGCCGGGTCGAACTCCCATAAGTTGAAATCCCGTTGTTGACACGGGAGGATCCGGTGGAAGAGCATGACCTGGACTATGTTGACAAGCTTAAGTTTCTTGCTTATCATGTTCCGGATACATTTCTGGAGTCCGTCCAGCTCTACCGATGAACCCTAGGACAGGCCCTTCTCCTTCCAGGAAGTGAGCCACGTGGGGAATCTGGATCGAAACTCGGGGGCCGCCACCCAGTTGGTGTCGCGCGGCTCGGTGATGTAGAACCACCCCGATTGCCACCCCTTTATGGTCTCCACGAAGGAGCCCTCGAGCCATATAACGTTGGGCATTTTGCCCACCATGGCTCCGCCACATTCCGCTTGTTGGCCGCCCACCACCTTCGGCTTGATATTGAAGGTCTTTAGCCAGAGGCCGAAGTGGGGCCGGATGCGGAGGAAGGCCTCGCACACGATGATGAACGCCGAGATGTTGAGGATAAAGTTCGGGGCCAGATCATGAAAGTCCAGCCCATAATAGAACATAAGGCCGTGGACAAATGGATGGAGGGGAAACCCCAGTCCGCGGACGAAGTGGGGGAGGAAGACCACCCTCTCGTGAGGTTCTGGGGTAGGGATGACCTGCCCCGTGGTTGGCAGCGGGTGCGCGATATCCGCAGCTAAGTATCCGGCTCCACGCTGCTTTTTGATGTGTCCCTCTGTGACGGAGGAGGCCATCCACTTGCCTCCCGCTCCGGACATGTTTGGAGAGAGTTGAGGAGAAGGATGTGGACTTGGGCGTTGGAGCTCGAGTGCGCAAGAATGGATGAGCAAGGAGGAAGAAGGCGTGGGTAGAAAAAGGTGAGAGCTTATCCCTTTATAAGGGCGGACGAAACTATGCGCCCCCACTAGCCTGGTAAAACTCGCTTATCCCCCAAAGCGCCGTAATTGGTGGCGCGGTTGGGTTACCCATGTCTGTATTGATGAGAATCCCGTAATAAGGGGAACATGATCTCTGCTTTGACAAGACGTGTCAAGAAACCGGCTCGCGTTATGTGCGGGGCTGGTTAAAGAAAAATAGTTTGAATAATTGCCGGGCCATGGCGTGATGTCGTGCTGCCAAAACGTGTCAGCAAATTAGATTTGTGGAAATATTATTCTCTCTACGGTGGTATGTGGAACTTATTTTGCAGGGTCGGACACTATCCTTGTATTCAAACTCTTCTGTGGTGTATTCGGAGGAGGAACCCGCCTTGCAATGCCGAAGACAACACTGCGCGCCGGACTCATCGTCATTGAACCATGGTTCAGGGGCTACTGAGGGAGTCCTGGATTACGGGGTCTCCGGACAGCCGGACTATATCCTTTGGCCGGACTGTTGGACTATGAAGACAGGAGATTGAAGACTTCATCCCGTGTCCAGATGGGACTCTACTTGGCGTGGAAGGCAAGCTAGGAAATACGGACATGTATATCTCCTCCTTTGTAACCCACCTTGTGTAACCCTAGCCACCTCCGGTGTCTATATAAACCGGAGGGTTTTAGTCCGTAGGACAATAGACAATCATACCATAGGCTAGCTTCTAGGGTTTAGCCTCTCCGATCTCGTGGTAGATCAACTCTTGTATTACTCATGTTATCAAGAATAATCAAGCGGGACGTAGGGTTTTACCTCCATCAAGAGGGCCCGAACCTGGGTAAAACATCGTGTCCCCTGCCTCTTGTTACCATCCGCCTTAGACGCACAGTTCGGGACCCCCTACCTGAGATCCGCCGGTTTTGACACCGACACGCACACCCACCTGCCTCGTGGTCCCCTCGGGCATCGTCTCGCGTTGATTCTTCTTCCCAGAAATCACATATATTCCAAAAAAAATCTTCGTAAGTTTTATTTCGTTTGGACTCCGTTTGATATGGATTTTCCGCGAAACAAAAAACATGCAACAAACAAGAACTGACACTGGGCACTGGATCAGTATGTTAGTCCCAGAAATAGTATAAAAAGTTGCCAAAAGTATATGAAAGTTGTATAATATTGGCATGGAACAATCAAAAATTATAGATACGATGGAGACGTATCAGAGTTTCTCTCGAAAGAAGTAAGTGAGAGGAAAGTAGAACTTGATGAGGTAATTGTACCTTCTCCCTTATTGGAAAGTAGTTCATCACATAAATCAGTTCCAGTGATACCTACACCAATCAGTGAGGAAGCTAATGATGATGGTCATGAAACTTCTGACTAAGTTACTACCGAATCTCGTAGGTCAACCAGAGTATGATCCGCACCAGAGTGGTACGGTAATCCTGTTCTGGAGGTCATGTTACTTGACCATGACGAACCTACGAACTATGAGGAAGCGATGATGAGCCCAGATTCCGCGTAATGGCTTGAGCCCATGAAATGTGAGATTGGATCCATGTATGAGAACAAAGTGTGGACTTTGGTTGACTTTCCCGATGATCGGCAAGCCATAGAGAATAAATGGATCTTCAAGAAGAAGACTGACACTGACGGTAATGTTACTGTCTACAATGCTCGACTTGTTGCGAAAGGTTTTCGACAAGTTCAAGGAGTTGACTACGATGAGACCTTCTCACCCGTAGTGATGCTTATGTCTATCCAAATCATGTTAGCAATTGCCGCATTTTATGATTATGAAATTTGGCAAATGGATGTCAAAACTACGTTCCTCAATGGATATCTTAAAGAAGAGTTGTATATGATGCAACCAGAAGGTTTTGTCGATCCTAAAGGTGCTAACAAAGTGTGCAAGCTCCAGCGATCCATTTATGGACTGGTGCAAGCCTCTCAGAGTTGGAATATACGCTTTGATAGTGTAATCAAAGCATATGGTTTATAGACTTTTGGAGAAGCCTATATTTACAAGAAAGTGAGTGGGATCTCTGTAGCATTTCTAATATTATATGTGGATGACATATTGTTGATTGGAAATAATACAGAATTTTTGGATAGCATAAAAGGATACTTGAATAAGAATTTTTCAATGAAAGACCTCGGTGAAGCTGCTTATATATTGGGTGTCAAGATCTATAGAGATAGATCAAGACGCTTAATTGGACTTTCACAAAGCACATACCTTGATAAAGTTTTGAAGAAGTTCAAAATGGATCGGTCAAAGAAAGGGTTCTTACCTGTGTTACAAGGTGTGAAGTTGAGTCAGGCACAATGCCCTACCACTGCAGAAGATAGAGAGAAAATGAAGTCATTCCCTATGCCTCAGCCATAGGTTCTATCATGTATGCAATGCTGTGTACCAGACCTGATGTGTGCCTTGCTATAAGTTTAGTAGGGAGGTACCAAAGTAATCCAGGAGTGGATCACTGGACAGCGGTCAAGAACACCTTGAAATACCTGAAAAGGACTAAGGACATGTTTCTCGTTTATGGAGGTGACAAAGAGCTTGTCGTAAATGGTTACGTCGATGCAAGCTTTGACACTGATCCGGATGACTCTAAGTCACAAACCGGATACATATTTATATTGAATGGTGGAGCTGTCAGTTGGTGCAGTTCCAAGCAGAGCATCGTGGCGGGATCTACTTGTGAAGCGGAGTACATAGCTGCTTCAGAAGCAGCAAATGAAGGAGTCTGGATGAAGGAGTTCATATCCGATCTAGGTGTAATACCTAGTGCATATGGTCCAATGAAAATCTTTTGTGACAATACTGGAGCAATTGCCTTGGCAAAGGAATCCAGATTTCACAAGAGAACCAAACAAATCAAGAGACGCTTCAATTCCATCCGCGATCAAGTCAAGGAGGGAGACATATAGATTTGCAAGATACACACGGATCTGAATGTTGCAGACCCATTGACTAAGCCCCTCTCACAAGCAAAACATGATCAACACCAAGACTCCATGGGTGTTAGAATCATTACTATGTAATCTAGATTATTGACTCTAGTGCAAGTGGGAGACTGAAGGAAATATGCCCTAGAGGCAATAATAAAGTTGTTATTTATATTTCCTTATATCATGATAAATGTTTATTATTCATGCTAGAATTGTATTAACCATAAACTTAGTACATGTGTGAATACATAGACAAACAGAGTGTCCCTAGTATGCCTCTACTTGACTAGCTCGTTAATCAAAGATGGTTAAGTTTCCTGACCATAGACATGTGTTGTCATTTGATGAATGGGATCACATCATTAGAGAATGATGTGATGGACAAGACCCATCCGTTAGCTTAGCATTGATGTCGCTTGAAGCTACGTCGGTATTTCCCCAAAGAGGAAGGGATGATGCAGCACAACGGCGGTAGGTATTTCCCTCAGATATGAAACCAAGGTTATCAAACCAGTAGGCAAACCAAGCAACACAATGTAAACATCCCCTACATAGATAACAAATCCTCGCAACCCGACGTGTTAAAGGGGTTGTCAATCCCTTTCGAGTAACGGTGCCAGAAATTGGTCCGTGACGGGAAAAAGTTGTAATAGATTGAATAAATAGATCGCAAATAAAATAAAGTGCAGCAAAGTATTTTTGGGTTTTTGGATTAATATATCTAAAAATAAAAGAAAATAAAAGTAGATCGCAAAGGCAAATAATATGAGAAAGAGACCCGAGGGCCGTAGGTTTCACTAGTGGCTTCTCTCGAGAAAAATAGGAAACAGTGGGTGAACAAATTACTGTAGGGCAATTGATAGAACTTCAAATACTCATGACGATATCCAGGCAATGATCATTATATAGGCATCACGTCCAAGATTAGTAGAATGACTCCTGCATGCATCTACTACTATTACTCCACACATCAAACGCTATCCAGCATGCATCTAGTGTATTAAGTTCATGGAGAAACAGAGTAATGCAATAAGAAGGATGACATGATGTAGACAAGATCTATCTATGCAGAGATACACCCCGTCGTTTTATCCTTAGTAGCAACGATACATACGTGTCGGTTCCCCTTATGTCATTGGGATCAAGCACTGTAAGATCGAACCCACTACAAAGCACCTCTTCCCATTGCAAGATAAATAGATCAAGTTGGCCAAACAAAACCCAAATATCGGAGAAGAAATACGAGGCTATAAGCAATCATGCATAAAAGAGATCAAAGAAACTCAAATACTTTCATGGATATAAAAAGATAGGTCTGATCATAAACTCAAAGTTCATCGATCCCAACAAACACACCACAAAAGAGTTACATCATATGGATCTCCAAGAGACGATTGTATTGAGAATCAAGAGAGAGAGATGAATCCATCTAGCTACTAACTACGGACCCGAAGGTCTACAAAGAACTACTCACGCATCATCAGAGAGGCACCAATAATGGAGGTGGTGAACCCCGTCCGAGATGGTGTCTAGATTGGATCTAGTGGTTCTGGACTCTGCGTCGGCTGGATGAATATTTCATCGACTCCCCTAGGGTTTTGGGAATATTGGGGTATTTATAGAGCAAAGAGGTAGTCCGGGGGGCACCCGAGGTGGGTACAATCCACCAGGGCGCGCCTGGGCCTCCTGGCGCGCCCTGGTGGGTTGTGCCTCCCTCGGGGCACCCCCAGGCACAGCCAGGGCCCGTTGTGTTCCTTTTGGCCCATAAAAATTCTCCGTAAACTTTCGTGGCATTTGGACTCCGTTTGATATTGATTTTCTGCGATGTAAAAAACATGGACAAAACAGCAACTGGCACTTAGCACTATGTCAATAGGTTAGTTCCCAAAAATGATATAAAATGGCTATAAAATGATTATAAAACATCCAATATTGATAATATAACAGCATGGAACAATCAAAAATTATAGATACGTCGGAGACGTATCAAGCATTATGATCGTTTAGTTTTATTGCTATTGCTTTCTTCATGACTTATACATGTTCCTCTGACTATGAGATTATGCAACTCCCGAATACCGGAGGAACACCTTAGTACATGTGTGAATACATAGACAAACAAAGTGTCCCTAGTATGCCTCTACTTGACTAGCTCGTTAATCAAAGATGGTTTAGTTTCCTGACCATAGACATGTGTTGTCATTTGATGAACGGGATCACATCATTAGAGAATGATGTGATGGACAAGACCCATCCGTTAGCTTAGCATTATGATCGTTTAGTTTATTGCTATTTCTTTCTTCATGACTTATACAAGTTCCTCTGACTATGAGATTATGCAACTCACAAATACCGGAGGAACACCTTGTGTGCTATCAAACGTCACAATGTAACTGGGTGATTATAAAGATGCTCCACAAGTGTCTCCGATGGTGTTTGTTGAGTTGGCATAGATCAAGATTAGGATTTGTCACTCCGTGTATCGGAGAGGTATCTCTAGGCCCTCTCGGTAATGCACATCACTATGAGCCTTGCAAGCAATGT
Organism: Triticum urartu; assembly: GCF_003073215.2. Classification (NCBI taxonomy): domain Eukaryota; kingdom Viridiplantae; phylum Streptophyta; class Magnoliopsida; order Poales; family Poaceae; genus Triticum; species Triticum urartu. Next base: position 317,403,882 of record NC_053022.1, on the reverse strand, counting down.
GATTAATGAGTTAGTTATGGGATGATGCATTACAAAATGAGTAAAGAGACTTGCCGGTAATGAGATTGAACCAGGTATGATGATACCGACGATCGAATCTCGGGCAAGTAACATACAGATGACAAAGGGAATAACGTATGTTCTTATGCGGTTTGATCGATAAAGATCTTCGTAGAATATGTAGGAGCCAATGTGAGCATCCAGGTTCCGCTATTGGTTATTGACCGGAGATGTGTCTTGGTCATGTCTACATAGTTCTCGAACCCGCAGGGTCCGCACGATTAACGTTCGATGATGATTTGTATTATGAGTTATGTGTTTTTCATGACGGAAGTTTGTTCAGAGTCCTAGATGAGATCACGAACATGACGGGGAGTCTCGAAATGGCAGAGACATAAAGAATGATATATTGGACGATGTTATTCGGACACCGAAAGAGTTCCGAGAGGTACCGGGTAAAAAATGGAGTGCCGGAGGGGTTACCGGAACCCCCCGGGGAAGTAATGGGCCAACATGGGCCTTAGGGGAGAGAGAGAGAGGGCAGGCCACAAGGAGGTGGCTCCCCCCATGGGGAGTCCGAATAGGACTAGGGGATGGGGCGCGACCCCCCTTTCCCTCTCCCTCTCCCTCTCCCTTCCTTCTCCCCCCTTCCACCAAGTGGAATCCTACTAGGACTTGGAGTCCTAGTAGGACTCCTCTCTCTTGGCGCACCCTATAGGGGCCGGCCAGCCTCTCCCTCTCCTCCTTTATATACGGAGGCAGGGGGCACCCTAGAACACACAAGATCAATTGTTCCTCAGCCGTGTGCGGTGCCCCCTCCATAGTTTACCACCTCGGTCATATTGTCGTAGTGCTTAGACAAAGCCCTGCGCGGATCACATCATCATCACCATCACCACACCGTCGTGCTGATGGAACTCTCCTCGTCCTCAACTGGATCAAGAGCTCAAGGGATTTCATCATGCTGAACGTGTGCTGAACACGGAGGTGCCGTACGTTCTTGGATTGGTAGGATCATGAAGACGTTCGACTACATCAACCGCGTTACTAAACACTTCCGCTTTCGGTCTATGAGGGTACATGGACACACTCTCCCCTCTCGTTGCTATGCATCTCATAGTTAGATCTTGCGTGATCGTAGGAATTTTTTTTGAATTACTATGTTCCCCAACACATTGGTGATAAACTTGCTCAATGTGTGACATTGGTGATAAACTAGCTCATTGTGCAGTACCATTGGTGAAAAACTAGATCAATGTGTGGCATTACTGATGAACTAGCCCAATGTGCGGCAGGGGGGTAAGGTGTGGGTTAACATCTAATTTCTCATGTGTGGCATTGTTGAAAAACTAGCTCAATGTGCATTAGCATTGGTCATAAAACTAGGCATGTACCCTAAATATAATCCCAAAATACTCTAGCGTTCTTACCGGCGCCAAACGCTCAGGTCCTTGTCGCAACGGCCCGCTCAAATCCATGGAGATCCTCACCGCAATGCGACGCCCCGACCAGATCTGCCCAAATCCAGGACAAGGCGGCAAGGAGGATGGCCTCGACGTGGTGGGGCGCGTGTCGACGAGGCGTGGATGGAGGTCGAACTCATCATCGAGGTGGTGTTCTAGTGTTGTGCCCCCAACTGAGATTTAGGGTTCGAGTAGATTGGGTTGTGGGGTAGGGGTGGGGGATGCGGCGGCACGAGTGCGATTCAGTGGCTTGTCCCTCTTCTGCCGCTTCTAGGTGGGCCACGGAAAACCTTCCCGAATCCAGCCAACCAGGTCACATCTCGCGGATCGACCATGTCTAACCCTAGCACCTGATCCAAACCATCCCTGAATTGCGATCCAATGGCTCGGATGGTGCAAGATTTTGAGAGGGGTTTGAGGGAATTTGATGGGGTTTTGAGAGTGTTTCAACGATTAGGGTTGAGCATAACTCATTTTAAAAATATATGAAAAATATGAAACTTGCACACATCATTGTTTTATGTTACTAAGTTGCTAGGAAAAATAAGAAACCACGTCTACGAATATTTTCATGAAATTCCCTTCACATAAATGAGCTCTCACCAACAAGGGTGCATGGTTTTCAAGGGAAATGAACTAGGGTTTAGGGTTAGCCATAGCATAGTTTGTCCAAACACTACCATATTTCGCATGGACCCTATATTTACAAACCAAATGTCACGGATTTGTTTTTAGTTCACTTAGAGAAGGTCAAAAAAATGCTTACAAATGGGTTTGTCTACCCTAGATTTCGAGCTCATTTGGAGCACATATTTCATGACTATGGGTTTTACTTCACAAAAGAGACGTCTTCATAGTACTTCAAGAAAGTAGCATCACATCACACAAAATGATAAATATCAAATTATTAGTAATCAAATTCAAATTTAGAACATCACAAAGTTCAAGCTCAAGTTTAGAATATCGAAAGGTACACAACATTGCATAGTTCAAGCTCAAGTTCAGACCATCAAAAAGTTCACAACATTACAAGGTTCAAACTCAAGTTCACGTCATTTCAAAGTTCAAACTCAATTTCGCATCATTTCAAAGTTCAAACTCAAATTCCAAACCTTTTCTGGCTCATGTTTCTTGCTGGATTCACCACCTTGCTCCTTGTGTTCGTTGCTGGGTTATCGGGTAGCTTCACTGACTTTGTTCTTTTGGTCTTCACAATAGGTTCTAGCGGTGGAGGTGGTGAAGGTGTACTTCTAGTAACAGAACAGGTAATGGCCAATGGGGAAACAACTACAGGTGTGATACGTCTCCAACGTATCTATAATTTTTTATTGTTCCATGATGTTATATTATCATTCTTGGATGTTTTACACTCATTTTATAGCAACTTTATATCATTTTTTGGGACTAACCTATTGACATAGTGCCCAGTGTCAGTTGTTGTTTTTGCTTGTTTTTTACATCACAGGAAATCAATACCAAAAGGAGTCCAAACACAGTAAACTTTTTTGGAGATTTTTTCTGGACCAGAAGACACCAGGTGGGCCAAAGAAGTACCAGAGGGGACCTCTGAGGGGAGCACAACCCACCAGGATGCGCCTGGGGGCCCAGGCACGCCCAGGTGGGTTTTACCCACCTCGGTGGCCTCCCGCACCGCCTCTTCGCCCTATAAATTCCCAAATATTCCAAAACCCTCGATGATAACCCTAGATCAGATGTTCCGCCACCGCAAGCCTCTGTAGCCACGAAAAACCAATCTGGACCCCATTCCGACACCCTGGCGGAGGGGGAAATCATCACCGGTGCCCATCTTCATCATCCCGGCGGCCACCATGATGAGGAGGGAGTAGTCCACCCTCGGGGCTGAGGGCTTGTACGAGTAGCTATGTGTTGAATCTCTCTGTCTCTCTCTCTCTCTCATGTTCTTGAGATGTCACAATCTTGATGTATCGCGGGCTTTGTTAATATAGTTGGATCATATGGTGTTTTCCCTCTCTATCTTGTTGTGAATTGAGTTTTCCCTTTGAGATTTCATTTTATCGGATTGAATACTTTTATGGATTTGAGAGCACTTGATGTATGTCTTGCTATGAATACCCGTGGTGACAATGGGGTATCATATTGATTCACTTGATATGTGTTTTGGCACTCAACTCGCGGATTCCCAAGGTGACATTAGGGTAATCTATGCATAGGGGTTGATGCATGTTCTCGTCTTTTGTTTCTTCGGTAGAAATCTTGGTGCACTCTTTGAGGTTCTTTGTGTTGGATTGAGTATTATGAATCTAAATTTGCTTTGGTGTTATTTTAGTATGAACTCTTGATAGATCGATCTGAAAGAATAACTTGTGTTATTTTAGTACGAACTCTTGATAGATCGATCGGAAAGAATAACTTGGTATTATGTTAGTACGAACTCTTGGATAGTTGATCAGAAAGAATACACTACAAAAAAAGACACATCCGTGACATTTTGGGCCGAACAAATTTTTTCTGTCATGCTTATGACACTTCTATGACAATAATTGTGCCAAAACCCGGTATCATCATAGATGTTGTGGGATCCTACTTCTATGATAAAAAATCATGAAAGAAAATGGGCTTTTCGTCCTGGGCGGGCCAGAGACACAACTGCATAACATTCTTTGGGTCGTCCATGATGGAAAAAACCATGGTAGAAGCGAGGGCGAGGAAAATATCGTGAAGTTCCCGGTTATGGTGGGTGGTCGGGGTCGAGCAATGCATGGAGGTTTGCGTGTTTCTCTTGTACACGTATGCGCATGTGTGCGAGGCGTTGCTCTCTAATCGAACCCGAGCGATTGCACTAGCTACATTACAGAACCCTGATCGATCCGTTGTTGTTAACTGAACCCGAGTGATTCCTTCGCTACTGCTGCTAACTGAAGCCGATCGAACCTGTTGCCTCCTTCCCTTGATGAACAGTGAGCGTTGGTAGTAGACACCGTTGCCGCTAGACAACCCCGTGGAGGGCTGGTTGAACAGTAGCCGGTGGAGGGCTGGATGAACAGTAGCCCATGGAGGGGTGATTGAACAGGACCCCATGGAGAGGGCTGGTTGAACAGTAGCCGGTGGAGGAGCGGTGGAGGCTGGATGAACAGGAGCTCGTGGATGAACAGTGGCTGGTGGAGGCAGGAGGGGAGACGCCGTGGATGAACAGTCGCAGGTGGAGGCTGGAGGAGGTCGACAATGGATGAACAGTAGCCCTTGGAGGCAGTCGACGATGGAGATGAACAGTATCCTGTGGAGTCCCGTTTTGCGATACGCCACACCCCTCCCAATCAACAGGACCCCCGTTTCAACCGTAGAGCTCCAACACAAGTCTGTTTCCTCTGTTTTGCGGTACGCCACACCCCTCCCGATCAACAGGACCCCATTTCGACCGTAGGAGGTCCAAGAGAAGTCCGTTGCCTCCATTTTGCGGTACGCCAGACCCCTCTCGATGAGCAGGATACTATTTCGACCGTGGTCGGTCAAGCATAAGGCCGTTTCCTCCGTTCTACGATATGATAGGCCTCGATTCGATCGGCTATTTCGTCCAAGCCGGTTGGCTCCTGATGAGCATGACGCATTCCGACCCAGTCGGTTGCCTCCCGATGAATAGGACATTATTTCTCTGTTTCGACCTAGCCGGTTCGCTGCCCGATGAACAAGACGTCATTGCTGCCATCTATTGCCTCTCCATGTACACAAGCCCTGGCCATTCGTATATATATATATGCACGAGTACACGCTCGAGACCCCGCTCGTATGTACGTACATGACCGTATTTTTTGCCCTGTGGCTGTACGTACGTGTATAGGACTTAGACAGGACTGCGTGAACTGCTATGTCAGGTGCTCTACAACAACACGTGCCACTACTTACTCGATCACGGTTCATACTTGCAGAGGCCGATCGATCAGTATGTACGTACACGTTCATGACCAGATAGACAACGCTACGTACACTTTGACCGGGTGGGTCCTAGCGGTCTGGGAGGATAAGGGCGCACTTCCTAGTGTGCGAAGATATAGCTGCTCGGTCCCAGCTGTTAGGGAGAGGAATCGTTTTTATTTTGCGATTAATAAGGAGGCACTTCCTTGTGTTCGAAGATGTAGCTGGTGGGTCCAGCTGTCAGCCTCACCGCCTAAAGTCCTCTTCGGATGGCTGTCCTTTGTTGACCACATCGCGCCGAGAGCACCAAGGCGGTGGACGATGACGAGGCCTAGGAAGGGAAGGCGCGGAGCCGGGGAAGACGCGGCAGTGGATGCCCACGTGGAGGGGAGTACGTGGGTTGATTGCTTCGGCTGCGGTGCGAGGCTACCATCACCGGAGAATAACAGGAGGTGTGGGTGAGTATAGAGGGATGACATGACCAGCGGTGGCAGCACAACCAGACACGGGAGGCAGGAGCAGGCGGCATGGCGGGCGCTGGTTTGGGCGGCTGGAGCAAGAAGACCAGAGGTTGAAGAAGCACGACGGCCGTTGGATGGACATCGTACGGTCACTGTAGCTAGAATCGTTTATATTGACTAAGTTGACAAAGCCCTTGGTACGCGTCAACTTAGTAGGCCCATAGGTCAGCCTCCGAAATAGTGCGCCCCAGATGTCAGGGGGAGGAAGCATTTTTTGGGCGGCTGAAGCAAGAATATCCGAGATTGAAGAAGAAGCACGACATCCATTAGATGGACATCCAACAGCCACTACCGCTAGAACCATGTGTTGACTATAAGTTTACAAAGCCTTGCAGACGCGTCAACTTAGTTTTTTCTTTTTTTAGGGGACGCGTCAACTTAGTAGTCCCACAAGTGTGTGGCAGAGAACATATAGCCCATTTGCGACTTGTAAGAATGTACAACCCATTTTTGAATTCGAATGGAATTTACTGCATCCCATTTGCAGTTTGTTAAAAGTATGACCCATTTTCTAGCTAGGACAACGATTAATAATTTCAACCAACCGCTCAAAACAGAATTCAATAAAATTTCCCACATTTTGATGGGATCCGAAATATTTTTATCCCGAAATTTCTAGTCAGATTAAATATAATTTCAAAATAAATTTGTATTACGTAAAAATACAGCAAAATATTATGCGCGCAACAAGTAATTAAATTAAAATTTTCAAATTCCAATAATAATATTTTTTTAACTAATTGCGTGTTTGGTGCATTTTTTTATAGTTACTACCTAGTTTTTGTACTTACATCCCACTTATTATTTCTTAAAGCCCATTTTCTTGTTAAGCCTAATGCATCCCTCCTAGGAAAGACTTGCAGCCCAGTGGGGCGGAGAATAACAAGTTGACCCGTATATTGTGTACAACTGTCGGCCCAGTTGAATTGTTGATGTTGAAAAAAAAGGCTTGTGTAGTACAGTACAACTTTACATGGCTACTGAACCCACATTCAGCAACGCCGGAAAGGCCCAAACAAGGCTTCTGTACAACTTTTTGAAGTCACTGAGCTTAATTAATAACTTAAAAAAAGTTAGAGTACAGTGGAACCTAATTAAAAGTTGTCGTGAGCGAAGAAATAATTCAATGGGTCCCACTTGTGCATGTGTGTGTGTGAGAGAGAGAGACCCATCGGTCGATGCTCGTAAATACATCATTCAGCCATATGCATTGCTGATGCTCAGTAAAAACTTATATAGTTGACACAATCATATAGAACATCATAGCACACTGAACTTGCATACAAAAATTTCACGCCGGCAGCACAATTAGAGTGGAAGCAGTGGATCGCTACGGGTAGGGCTATGCTGAAACCAACGAACTCGTACATAATGGTTCATCGTCTTTATCAATGACGGGGAAATATCTTGAATGTTGTGGAAAGAAAAAGACAGACAACACAATATATAAGTTCTGCTAGAACATTAAGTTGACGTACAACCCTTTCTAAAAAAAGTTCAGGTAAAAAAATAGAACAGGTCACAATCAAATGTACTGGCACATCAGTGCTTCACACCCATAACTCGGATTTAACTAGTACCCGACAAGATTCAGTTGTTACCTCAAATTAGAGCACATCCAAGCAACCAGCCCTACCTCTTCTCCCAAAGAAGCAGTGGCCTCCGCCGCGCGATGGAGTAGGCCCTGTGCCATCCATCGTTTCGAGCAACACGGGGACAATCTGACGTTGATTCCTGTAATGGATGTTGCCGACGGACCCGGGCACCAGCGCGGTGGCAGGACTTCGATTGATGGGTTGACCACTTCTTCGACATGCACGAACACTCGATACAGGTACATCCCTAATGTGGTCCACGGCGGCTGAGGGAGTCCTGGATTAGGGGGTGTCCGGATAGCCAGACTATACCTTCGGCCGGACTCCTGGACTATGAAGATACAAGATTGAAGACTTCGTCCCGTGTCCGAAAGGGACTTTCCTTGGCGTGGAAGGCAAGCTTGGCGATACAGATATGTAGATCTCCTACCATTGTAACCGACTCTGTGTAACCCTAGCCCTCTCTGTTGTCTATATAAACCGGAGGATATTAGTCCGTAGGAGGACAATAATCATACCATAGGCTAGCTTCTAGGGTTTAGCCTCTCTGATCTTGTGGTAGATCTACTCCTGTACTACCCATATCATCAATATTAATCAAGCAGGACGTAGGGTTTTACCTCCATCAAGAGGGCCCGAACCTAGGTAAAACATCGTGTCCCCTGCCTCCTGTTACCATCTGCCTAGACGTCGAGATCCGCCGGTTTTGACACCGACATTGGTGCTTTCATTGAGAGTTCCTCTGTGTCATCACTGTTAGGCCCGATGGCTTCTCCGATCATCAACAGCGATGCGATCTAGGGTGAGACTTTTCTCCCCGGACAGATCTTCGTATTCGGCGGCTTTGCACTGCGGGCCAATTCGCTTGGTCATCTGGAGCAGATCGAAAGCTACGCCCCTGGCCATCAGGTGAGATTTGGAAGTTTGAACTACACGGCCGACATCCGCGGAGACTTGATCTTCGACGGATTCGAGCCACAGCCGAGCGCGCCGCACTGTCACGATGGGCATGATCTAGCTCTGTCGCCGAACAGTGCCCTGGAGGCCGCACCTGTGTCCGCTCCGACCCCTAGCTCGAAGCCGATCACACAAATTGAGGATGGGTGGTTAGACACCGCCTCGGGGGCTGCAATCTCTATGGCGATCGAGCCGAACACCAGCCCTATTCTCTGCGAAGCCCGTGACTCCAAGGAGCTGGACTCCTCTCCTGACTCCGAGCCCTCCGCGCCCCTACCGATCGAACCCGATTGGGCGCCGATCATGGAGTTCACCGCCGCGGACATCTTTCAGCACTCGCCCTTCGGCGATATTCTGAATTCACTAAAGTCTCTCTCTTTATCAGGAGAGCCCTAGCCGGACTATGGTCAGCAAGGTTGGGATGCGGATGATGAAGAAATTCAAAGCCCACCCACCACCCACTTCGTAGCCACTGTCGATGATTTAACCGACATGCTCGACTTCGACTCCGAAGACATAGACGGTATGGACGCCAATGCAGGAGACGATCAAGAACCAATGCCTATAGGGCACTGGAAAGCCACCTCGTCGTATGATATATACATGGTGGACACCCCAAAAGAAGGCAATGGCGATGGAACAGCGGAGGATGACCCCTCCAAGAAGTAGCCTAAGCGCCGGCGTCAGCGGCGCCGCTCTAAATCCCACCAAAGCAAAAACGGTGATTCCGGCACGAGAGATAATATAACCCCGGACAGTGCCGAAGACAACCACCTCCAGCAAGATTCAGCAGAGGAGGATAGAGAAGCCAGCCCTAATGAGAGAGCAGCAGACAGAGAGGTCGAGGACGATAATTATATGCCTCCCTCCGAAGAAGAGGAAAGCCTCGACGATGACGAATTTGTCGTGCCAGAGGATCCCATCAAACAAGAGCGTTTCAAACGCAGGCTTATGGCCATGGCGAGCAGCCTCAAGAAAAAACAGCAACAGCTTAGAGCTGATCAAGATTTGCTAGCCAATAGATGGACTGAAGTCCTTGCGGCCGAAGAGTATGAACTCGAACGCCCCTCCAAGAGCTACCCAAAGCGCAGGTTGCTACCCCAATTAGAGGAGGAAGCACCTAAACCTACATCACTAGCGCATGATGCGGCCGACCGACCACCCCGTGGCCGCGACAGAGAGGCCTCTCGGCCCTCCACTCAAGCCGCACCCCGGCGCCGCTCAAAAAATACCAAGGCATGGGAAAATGCGCCAGACCCGCGAGATATATTGGAGGACAAGGCAAGGCAAACAAGATCGATCTACGGATCACGTGGGCGCCCCACGGCACGAGACGGTACTCATCACGCCGGATACAGTAAATCTGGCCGGGCCGAACACAGTAGACAAAGCTCGTTTGAGCTGCGTCGTGATATAGCCCAATACAGAGGCTCTGCACACCCACTATGCTTCACAGATGAAGTAATGGATCATCAAATCCCCGAGGGTTTCAAACCCGTGAACATCGAATCATACGATGGCACAACAGATCCTGCGGTATGGATCGAGGACTATCTTCTTCATATCCACATGGCCCGCGGTGATGACCTACACGCCATCAAATACCTCCCACTCAAGCTTAAAGGACCAGCTCGGCATTGGCTTAACAGCTTGCCAGCAGAATCAATTGGTTGTTGGGAGGACCTGGAAGCCGCATTCCTCGACAATTTCCAGGGCACTTATGTGCGACCACCAGACACCGATGACCTAAGCCACATAATTCAGCAGCCAGAGGAATCGTCCAGACAATTCTGGACACGGTTCCTAACCAAGAAAAATCAAATCGTCGACTGTCCGGACGCAGAGGCCCTAGCAGCCTACCAGCATAACATCCGCGACGAGTGGCTTGCACGGCACCTAGGACAGGAAAATCCAAAGTCTATGGCAGCCCTCACGACACTTATGACCCGCTTTTGCGCGGGAGAAGACAGCTGGCTAGCTCGCAGCAATAACATGACCAAGAGCCCTAGTAACTCGAATACCAAGGACAGCAGTGGCAGGTCGCGTCGCAACAAGCAAAAGCGCCGCATTAATGGCGACAATGCTGAGGATACGGCAGTTAATGCCGGATTCAGAGGCTCTAAACCCAGTCAGTGGAAAACGCCATTCAAAAGAAATACTCCGGGCCCGTCCAGTTTGGACCGAATACTCGACCGCTCATGCCAGATACATGGCACCCCCGAAAAAACCAGCCAATCACACCAACAGGGATTGTTGGGTGTTCAAGCAGGAAGGCAAGTTAAATGCCGAAAGCAGAGACAAGGGGCTGCATAGCGATGACAAGGAGGAGCCCCGGCCACCGAACAACAGTGGACAGAAAGGTTTTCCCCCACAAGTGCGGACGGTGAACATGATATACGCAACCCACGTCCCCAAGAGAGAGCGGAAGCGTGCGCTAAGGGACGTATACGCGATGGAGCCAGTCGCCCCAAAGTTCAACCCATGGTCTTCCTGCCCGATCACTTTTGATCGAAGGGACCACCCCACTAGCATCCGTCATGGCGGATTCGCCGCATTGGTCCTAGACCCAATTATTGATGGATTTCACCTCACTAGAGTCCTTATGGACGGCGGCAGCAGCCTGAACCTGCTTTACCAGGATACAGTGTGGAAAATGGGCATCGATCCCTCGAGGATTAAACCCACTAAAACGACCTTTAAAGGCGTCATACCAGGTGTAGAGGCCAACTGTACAGGCTTAGTTACACTTGAAGTGGTCTTCGGATCTCCGGATAATTTCCGAAGCGAGGAGTTAATCTTCGACATAGTCCCGTTCCGCAGTGGCTATCACGCACTGCTCGGGCGAGCCGCATTTGCTAAGTTCAATGCGGTGCTGCACTACGCATACCTCAAGCTCAAGATGCCAGGCCCTCGAGGAGTCATCACAGTCAATGGAAACACCGAACGCTCTCTTCGAACGGAGGAGCATACGGCGGCTATCGTAGCGGAAGTACAAAGCAGCCTCTCAAGGCAATTCTCCAGTCCGGCCATTAAACGTCTGGACACCGTCAAGCACGCCCGGAGTAACCTACAACAAGACCGCCTGGCACATTCCGAGCAAGCGTAGCAATGCAGCCCCAACCCCAGCCCTCGCGAACCTGCGAAACCAGTGTTGCGCGTACATAACTACGCTCTGGAAATACCATGGGCACAGGGGGAGGGGCACCATCACGGCACGCCCGAATCGCGGCTTAAACCGCACTAGGGGTTGCCGATTTCTTAATTTTCTCTTATTTTCAGGACTCCATTCTTAGGAAGGCTTGTCCGGCAGTACCATTGCCGCACAAACGATACAACCAGGGAAGCGGAAAGCTACGCCGCACTATGGAACTCTAAGGTGGTCTCTATAACGAGCAGTATACCTGTTTTACATACCATTCCACAGCTCGCCCCTGGAAAGGACATGTTAAATAGTCCCATTTTTTGCTTATCGCACTATTTGTATCGTTCTGCTTTGATCGCAGCTTTTTTAAATAAACAATGCATAGCTTTCGTCTATTATTGCATTACCTTTTTTTACGAATATATGTTCATTAATGACATGTTGCACCCGTACACTTTGGTACGGCCAATACGCCAGGGGCTTAAGTACCCCACAATACGGTGTGAGAAGTCCGAACACTTTCACAAGTGCGGCACCCCGAACTTATAGCATTATATGCATCGGCTCCGAATCATGTCTTGGGTCAATAGTTGGGTTTGCCCGGCTCCTATGTTTTGGTACCTTACGTTCCGTTATATCGGCTAAGGTAGCACTAGGAGAACTACTGCGATTGTGCCCCAGTTGAGCTGGGCTAAGCACCTCAGTAGAGAAAGCTAAAACTGACCGTCATGATGAGGCGAGAGCTGGTCGCTGTTCGAGAGGTTTTCGAGTCCCTAAAGACTTATGCCGCTTAGAGCGAGGAGTCGGCTTTGTCCGGCCTAGGTGTGGATAGCGCCCCGAACTCGGTCTTCCGAACACTAGGAGCTTCGCCGAAATTTAAAATTATAGAATTCTATGGCTAAGTGAGAGTGTTCAAGCATTATAGTCTGATTGCCTTGTTCGTTGTGTTGAGCGCCTCCCTCGAAGGACCCAAGAATGGGAAAAAGAGTGCTCATGTTTATCCCGAACACCCCAGCACTCGTGGCATGGGGGCAGAAGCCGACGACTCGCCATCTCTCAAATTTGATAAATGGCCGCACAGAAGGTAATATTTTAAATTCAAAAGCGTTGCTTAGCGCATATGAACAAGTTTTCAGCGTACAGGATCACAAATGCGAGTTTACTCAAAAACTACATCTTTGGAGCATTCATCTGCTATAGGCGGGCAACCTTCAGGACGCCCTCATAATACGCTTCCAGGACGCGATGCTCCTTGCCCGGTGGCGGCCCGTCCTTCACCAGCTTCTCCGCATCCATCTTGCCCCAGTGCACTTTAGCACGGGCAAGCGCCCTACGGGCACCTTCAATGCAGACGGAGCGCTTGATTACTTCAAGCCGTGGACAGGCATCCACCAGCCCCTCACTAGCCCGAAGTAGCTCCCAGGCAGAGCCTCTCCAGGCCACAGCTGAACTATGAGGCCCTTTATGGCCTGTTCGACCACCTTGTGGAGCTCGACCATTTGCTTCAGCTGGTCGCTCAAAGGCACCAAGTGTCCGGCCTCAGCATACTGAGACTAGAACACCTTCTCCGTCGAGCTCCCCTCTTCGGCTCGGTAGTAGGCGGCGGCATCAGACGCACTGCGGAGCAAATCTGCGAATGCTCCTGGAGAGCTCCGGACTCGGGTAAGTAACAAGTAATTCACTTTCACGTGCTTGCTTTGCATAATGAATGCCTTACCCGCTGCTATCTTCTTCATCGCTTCAATTTCTTTGAGGGCTTTCTGGGCTTCGGCCTTGGCAGACTTCGCGCTTTTGAGGGCTGCCGCAAGCTCGGACGCTTGCGTCTTTGAGTCAAGCTCCAAACTCTCGTGTTTTTTCATGAGAGCCTGGAGCTCTTTCTGCACCTCCTCCACCCGCGCCTCCTGCTTCCCTCTCTCCGTGCGCTCTGCCGCCGCTCTGTTTTCGGCCTCGGACAGCACTTGCTTAAGGGTTGCCACCTCGGTCGTGGCCCCTATAGTAGCATGTTGATCCTGTCATTTTTTGCAACCACATCTTCTCTATATACTTGCGCAAGGTATTACTTACCTTCCTTCTCCTCGAGTTGCCTCTTAGCATGGCCGAGCTCGTTCTCGGACCGTGCGAGGTTTTGCTTCAGCGTATCCACCTCCGCAATCAGTGCGGCGGAGGCCAGCAACGAAGCCTGCATACGCATATTGACTTGATTATGTTAGACTCCTGCGAATGTTATTAGATCCTCTATTCGTCTTTTCTTTCCGAACGCCGAACAGAGCATCAGGGGCTACTGTCTATGCGGTAATATTTTTACATATTCTTTACTTACCTCAAAGCCTGTTAGAAGGCTGGCACAGGCTTCAGTCAGTCCGCTCTTGGCAGACTGAACCTTCTGGATCACCGCACTCATAATAGTGCGGTGCTCCTCGTCTATGGAGGCGCCGTTAAGCACCTCCAGCAAATTGTCTGGTGCCTCCGGTTGAACGGAGGTCACCGGCTCGATAGGCTTGCTCCTCTTGGAAGGAGGCTGCCTACCGGAGTCCGGAACCGTTGAAGGTTCCGGCGCGGTGTCCGGCTCAAGGCCGGACTCAGAGCCCTTGGGGGTTTTATCCCCTTTGCGCCTAGAGTCCGGGAGGCGCCTCCAGGACCACCTCCTCCTGGCTTGGAACCTGTTGGGACAGCACCTCGGCGTTGTCCGTAGGGTGGGGGGAGGTAGCCGTCGGAAGCGAATTCACATCCGACGAATCCAGGGAACCGCTCGACGACACGTCGAGCCGGTCTTTGGGTGGACTGCATAAACATGTTCGACATAAGGAAAAGCTGTGCAATGGAGGAATACTATGAATCACTCTGGTATCCGGATACTTACGATCTCGCCAGGGGCTTGGCCCTGTGCGGCCACTCCTCTTCGCTGTCGTCGGCGTTGGTGGAGCCGTCCGGAGGAAGGGTTTTCCCCTTCTTGGACACATCGGCCTCCCCAGATGTGGCGGCCTTCCTTTTCTTCTCTCCCCCCGCTGGAGGGGGAGAGGTCTCTTCTTCCTCCTCCTCGTCTTCACGGGAGGATTGCGTCTTGGAGTCGTCGGATGATGAATCCGACACCCCCAGGCGCCGGGCACTCTTTCGAGTCCCCGTGGCCCTCTTCTTGGCCTTATTCTCCGGCACCACATAGGGTGCCGGAACCAGCAGCTTCGCCAAGCGAGCGTCCGCTGGGCCTTCGGGCAAAGGAGCCGGACAGTTGATCTGTCCGGACGTCTCCTGCTAATCCTGTCTAAGGTAAGGGAGCTTAGATCCCACATGGAGTCAAACTATGAAAAACTAATACCCTATAAAGGTAAAAACAGCTTACCGCACGAGCGCGACGCTGTGTGCTGAATCCGCGATCCTCGGTGGCGGATGCGGGGGCCTCGGCGCCCTTGAAAAGCACCTTCCAGGCATCTTCGTACATCGTGTCGAAGAGCCTGCTCAGAGTTCGGTGCTGCGCCGGGTCGAACTCCCACAGGTTGAAAGCCCGTTGTTGACACGGGAGGATCCGACGGATGAGCATAACCTGGACTACGTTGACAAGTTTGAGCTTCTTGTCCACCAGGGTTTGGACGCATGTTTGGAGTCCGGTCAGCTCTCCTTCTTTACCCCACGACATGCCCATCTCTTTCTAGGAGCTGAGCCGCGTAGGGGATCCGGATCGGAACTCGGGGGCTGTGACCCATTCAGGGTCGCGCGCTCGGTGATGTAAAACCACCCCTATTGCCACCCCTTTAGGGACTCCACGAAGGACCCCTCGGGCCATAGGACGTTGGGCATCTTGCCCACCATGGCGCCTCCGCACTCCGCCTGGGTGTCGCGCACCACCTTCGGCTTGACATTGAAAGTCTTGAGCCATAGGCCAAAATGGGGGCGGATGCAGAAGAAAGCCTCGCACACGACGATAAACGCCGAGATATTGAGGACAAAGTTCGGGGCTAGATCGTGGAAATCCAGGCCATAGTAGAACATGAGCCCCCGGACAAATGGGTGGAGAGGGAAGCCCGGTCCGCGGAGGAAATGGGGGAGGAACACCACCTCTCATGGGGCCTAGGGGTGGGGATGAGCTGCCCCTCTTCGGGAAGCCGGTGCGCAATGTCGTTAGACAAGTATCCGGCCTTCCTCAGTTTTTTGATGTGTCCCTCCGTGACAGAGGAGACCATCCACTTGCCTCCCTCTCCGGACATGGCCGGAGAAGGTTGAGGTGGGGTGTGCGGACTTGGGCGCTGGAGCTCGAGTGCGTGGAAGTGGATAGGCAAAGGAGGAAGAAGGCGTGGATGAAAAGGCGGATCCTTATCCCCTTATATGGATGGACGTGACTATGCGCCCCCACCAGCCTGGTAAAACTCGCTTATCTCCCAAGTGTCATAGTCAATGGCGCGGTTGGGTTACCCACACCCGTATTGATGAGAATCCTGGAATAAGGGGACACGATCTCTGCTTTAACAAGACGTGCCAAGGAAACCGCCTCGCTAAACGCGCCGAGGTGGGACAGTAAAACGATTCGAATAAAGACTTGGCCGTAGTGTGATGTCATGCTACGAAATATGTCAGCAGATTAGATTTGTGTAAATATTATTCTCTCTATGGCAATATGTGGAAACTTATTTTGCAGAGCCGAACACTACCTTTGTGTTCAAAATCTTCTATGAAGTACTTGGAGGAGGAACCCGCCTTGCAATGCCGAAGACAATCTGTGCGCCGGACTCGTCATCATTGAAGCCTAGTTCAGGGGCTACTGAGGGAGTCCTGGATTAGGGGGTGTCCGGATAGCCGGACTATACCTTCGGCCGGACTCCTGGACTATGAAGATACAAGATTGAAGACTTCGTCCCGTGTCCGGAAGGGACTTTCCTTGGCGTGGAAGGCAAACTTGGCGATACGGACATGTAGATCTCCTACCATTGTAATCCGACTCTGTGTAACCCTAGCCCTCTCTGGTGTCTGCATAAACCGGAGGGTTTTAGTCCGTAGGAGGACAACAATCATACCATAGGCTAGCTTGTAGGGTTTAGCCTCTCTGATCTCGTGGTAGATCTACTCTTGTACTACCCATATCATCAGTATTAATCAAGCAGGACGTAGGGTTTTACCTCCATCAAGAGGGCCCGAACCTGGGTAAAACATCGTGTCCCCTGCCTCCTGTTACCATCCGCCTAGACGCACAGTTCGGGACCCCCTACCCGAGATCCGCCGGTTTTGACACCGACAGCGGCCTTGGTGGCGACGAATAGTACAACTCCGGTTCCTGCACCGGTATCTCAACACCAATCACCTTCGCTATGGTGGACGGCTTATTCATCCATGCCATAACCGTCAGAGCCCAACTGTTTGGAGGAACAAACATACTTACGAGCTCACCTCCAAGGTCGTTGATAAGCTCATTCATGGACTCACTGTTCCAAGCATGTCGAGGCATGACGTGGTAGGTTAAAAACTCAAGCTCAGAGGGCACCGAGCCCCATCCTGGGTGCCATTGATCAAAGCTCACCATCGTGCCATCGCAGAACAAACGTCGGGAAGATTCGAACACACGACTGCAGTGGAAAGTTGTCCGAAACCAGACGAAGAAATCAGCTGGTGCCGGACAAACTTCGACGAGCAAGTCACTTATTTAGATGCCGTGCACAATGCCAAGAGCTTTGACAAGATCGTCCGGCGAGACGGGAGGCCGGTCGCCGTTGATGGTTACCATCAGCACTTTGCCGACAAACTAGTCGTCAAGCGCCGCCATACCATAGTTGAGCGACATCACGCAACGCCCGAAGGCAGGACGGACCTCAGGATCTCTGGCTCAGATATCCGCGTTGACCGATGACATGATAGTGCGCTTGCGTATAGGGAGTACATGAGGGGGATTTGGGGGAATTGGAGTAGGAATCGAGATTCCAGAGGTGGGGGAGGGGCGGGACATTGGGGATGAAAAGGTAGCATGAATTTTGAACACGCGCCAATATGCTCTCGGCACGCAAGCGCGCGAAAACACCAGTGGCACCCACATGTCGGCCTAAGAGTCCCAATTCTTTCTTTTTTGAGAGCCTGACCTTTTTTAGGATCTTTTGAGAGCTCGGCCTGAGAGTCATAATTGACCTGTTTGGCACTGCGTTACTACTCGGCCCATATTCAACGACACCTCACTGGCCCAAACAAGTGTACATCATCGAGAAGACACTGTGCTCAAATTATAACTTTAAAAAAGGAGATATGCTCTGAACGCTAGAGAATGGTGATGCCCTCATTTAGCCCACCAGCAGTTCGAGACAATAAACAGTTCGAAACCACGATATATACAACATTCAGAAACTCACTAGTGACTACTACTGACATGAACAGTAAGACATGACAGTTCATAAGAAGTATTGCTACACCACCAAAACGCACCCATCTGCAGCGCTCAGACTCTCGTGATCCAGATGAGAATGACATTCTAAATAGAGGCAACTATTACATAGTAAGAGTGACATAGACGAGGATGACCAAATGACAATGAATATGGATAACAAAAGAGAGAACAACCCATCCAGAACAAGCAGCAAAGACAACAAGTCATTCGAAGAGGGATGATCCAACAACATCATAATTTGCAGCCCCGCTTCAACCACCAGTGATCCGGAGACACCAGTACTCCACCCTTTCGATGCAATAGCCCAATTACCTATCAACCTGAAGGCTTGAACCACATCACTACCTGTCGGACTTGTCGGATTTCGGGTTCCGGCAAAACCCTTGAGGTTCGAACATTGGTGTGCGCACGAAGATCGATCCTCCCCCAAGCACTCACCCTCATCGCGATCTCAAGGCTCAGCGCATCGAACACACAGAACAAAGGGACACTAGATTTATACTGGTTCGAGCCACAGATGTGGTGTAATACCCTACTCTAGTGTGGTGTGGTGAATTGCCTCTTGGGCTGAGGATGAACAGTTACAAAGGAAGGACAGCCTCCTGAGGAGAGGTGCTCTTGTGCTTGGCGAGTTTGTGCCTTGGTGGAGTGGATCCGGTCCAAGATGAGATGATCCCCCTACGATGGTGGCTAGTCATATATATAGAGGCCCGTGTCCTCTTCCCAAATATTAGGCGGGAAGGGATCCCACAACGGCCAATTTGAAGGGGGACATCTAGTACAAGTTATCCTAACAAAAGATGGTCTTTGCCTGCCAAAGGCTATGGTGATGACGCCGTCTTGGGCTCCATGGTGACCTCCGTCCTGCCGGTCTTGGTCTTGTTGCACCGATATGGAAACCTTTGCTTGACGCCTCAGGACTGTGTGCATGCGCTTGCCTCTTTAGCACCAAAGAGGAAACAAGGACACTGCGCACGCTAGCGCCCGCTGGTGCCTGCCTGGCCTAGGTCGTCACGGCTTGCATCACAAGAACCTCGCGAGGCACCCCTTGCCTTGATCTCTCTGCCCCTCATGAGCCAGCCTGGTGAGGCCGCCCCGAGGAGGCCTTGCGTCGTCCGCCTCGCGAGACTTGGCCCCTCGCGAGGGTCTTGAGTGTTTTTTCGGTGAAGATGGGCCGTACAGGGCCGCTGGTGGAGCCACGCCGTGGGCCGCAGGCAGGCAAGTCTGGGGACCCCCGTTCCCAAGACGCCGGCAGTAGCCCCCGAGCCCAACCCACGCTCGGACTTGGCTTTGAGGTGAAACCAAGGGGCAAGTGTGGAGCACCACGGGCCCCAACAGCCTGCGGCCTCGGTTGACGCGTGGCAGTTGATGGAACCTGGGCGTATCCGCTTCCCCATGCTACCTCCGCAACTGACCGACTTGACGAGTCCCTGCTGCATGCAAGAAAAAGGTCATTATTACCTTATATCATGGAGGCCGGCGGTTGGCCTCCTCTTGGCTGTAAATGGGAAGGGGGAAGCGGAGCCCCCGTCACCCATCTCTTCCTTTGCTCCTCCTGCATCTTCTTCTTCCTTACTCCATCGTTAGCAGCGGCAATCATGGAGCCGGTGAAGAGGTTCTCGGCCACGGAAAAGGGGAAGGCCCGCCAGGAGGGGCCGGCGAAGGGGTTCTCAGCCGCAGAGAAGGGGAAGGCCCGCTAGGAGGGGCCCGGCTCGCCGCCACCCAAGAGGGGGCGTGGTCGCCTGCGTAAGCACACCGTGGCCCCTCGCAGCTGTGGCGACGCCTCCTCACGTGGTGGGAGTCGCCCGGGTTGTAGCAGTCCTGTCGATGAAGTGAGACGCACCATGGTTGCGCGGCCTCCTCGGCTGCGCTTCCACTTGGCGGAGGTGATGCCGGAGTTCGTCATGTGGTCGGAGAACCCGGCCGGCACCTGGCTTCAGCTCCCGCACTTCTTCGTCGGCAAACTGCCGGCCATGGGTCCGAGCGGTCTCTGGCTGCAGGTGGATGGCTGCTGCGGAAAGGCTTCATGGGTCACTGTGGAAGTCTCCGGCGCAGGCAACGCAGCCCTGGCCCGCGGCTGGCAGACATGTGCCCGCGCGCGCGGCCTGGGCGGGCGGTGTACCCTCCACTTCAAGTACGACGGTGACATGACCCTCTACGTGCGGGTATTTGGGGAAGATGGTCGCCGCGTTGGGTGCTGCCCCGAGGACAACGACGGTGGCGAGGTGCTCGGCCTTGGCGACGGTCGTGACGAGGATGACGGTGGCTTCGTCCTCGGCGCTGGCCGCGGCTCGTCCATCTACGGAGGCTCCTCCTCCGGTGATAGCTCTAGCAGCGGTGGCTATGACCAGCCGCCATGCCACCGGGCCAGCTTCGAGGGTGGCAGCGGGTCGTCTCATCGCCGCGCTCCAGTGAAGTGCGAGGAGGGGTCTGGCTAAGCCTAGGAGAGCGCCATGGACCCATCCTCGCGAACTGCTACGGGGGCACGCACCACTTTTGTTTTGTTCTTTCCTTCCTGCATTTGAGAAGAAACAAGTATGGGCCCTGCAGGGGCGTGTAATGAACCATGATTTCCAAGTCGCCATGTTATGTTTATCGTTCCTGCTTCGTGTTGCAGTACCAGCGTTTTATGTGGGCGTGTAGAGATAACTTACCTAGATGTGTCTGAAGTAGTTTCCGCCCCATGAGGCGCGCATTTCCCAGTTCCTGGTGAGGCCTCCTTTGCTCAGGAGGCATCTAGGAACTGCAAAAATTCATTAGGAAACTCTTATTCTTCCGAATCCTGGTCGCAGGCGCAGCTGGCCACGACGCAGCGCTTTGTATCAGGTACCCGAAGGGCACGGATTGAGAGAGGTGCGCCAGCTTGCGGGCTCAGGCAAGGGTCCCTCATGAAGAATAGGAAAAACGCTCACGAGGGCAGGAAAAATGCTCACGAGGGCACTTGTCCAGCCCCCTCGAGAGGCATGCCAGGGAGAGCACAGGCCAAAACAAGGTATAAAAGGCAGAAACTGAGGCAAAAGGCAATGGAACCAAGCCGGCAAGGAACATCAGAAAGCAAATTTCCATTAAGAAAAAGGGGGCAAGCCAACTACAGAAGCAAATGAAAAGCCGCGTCCAGCACCTAGTCTAGTATTCTCACCAGCGTGGAGCTAAGTGCTGCCACTAGGACGTGGGGGGGAGCCCCTGAGACCCGAGGGCGGCACTCCCGAGACTCCGGGGCGTGTACATCCCCACTCATTATTATGTGAGAGTGTCACGAGCGGAGACCTTCATAGGCACGGGGCCTTGCTTCACAGGCGTTGGGCCTTGCTTCATGGGTAGAACCTCCGGAGGTGCTGAATGTTCCAGGCGTTCTGGATGGGGACCCCGTCCTGCGTCTCCAGGCGCGCGACGCCAGGCCTGGAGACGCTGGCGACCCTAAACGGGCCCTCCCACATGGGCGAAATCTTATGCAGCCCTTCCCTGGAGAGCACACGCCTTAGGGCGAGGTTGCCCACCTCGAGCATCCTAGAACGGACGCTACGACAGTGATACCGCCGCAACGCCTACTGGTATCTTGCCACTCGAAGCGTGGCTTCGCGGCGGCGTTCCTCCCCCAGCACAAGGTCCATCCCCCGCATGGCGTCTTGCTGCGTCTCATCAAATGCCAGGACCCGCATGGAGCGATGCTTGACCTCGTGAGGGAGAACCGCTTCTGCTCCGTAGACGAGGAAGAACGGGGTGTCGCCTGTTGGCTTGGTGGTGGTGGTGCGGATGGACCATAGCACAGACCGGAGCTCATCGTGCCAGCCCCTGCCGCAGGCCTCGAGCTTCTTCTTGAAGGTCCTGGTCTTGAGGCCCCCGAGGACCTCTGTGTTGGCGCGTTCGGCTTGACCATTGCTCCTGGGGTGTGCCATCAAGGCGTAATAGATCTACGTTCCAAGGTTAGCACAATATGTCTTGAAGAGATTGCTAGTGAACTGTGAGACATTGTCGGTGAAGATGCGATTAGGGACCCCGAACCGGCTCACGAGACCCTTGATGAACTTGACCGTAGATCCGGTTGGGATGGTGCGAACGGCTTCCACCTCGGCCCATTTGGTGAACTTGTCGATGGCGACGTAGAGGTAGCGGTAGCCCCCAGGCGCTCGAGGGAACGAGCCTAAGATATCTAGTCCCCAGACTGCAAACGGCCACGAGAGCGGGATGGTCTGGAGGCCCTGAGCTGGCCGATGGATCTGCTTGGCGTGGAATTGGTAGGCCTCGCAGGATTTCACCGGCTCGGTTGCGTCGTTGAGCGCCGTAGGCCAATAGAACCCGCTGCGGAATGCCTTGCCGACGAGGGTTCGTGATGACGAGTGGTGCCCGCGGTCTCCGCCGTGTATGTCAGCCAGCAGCTCGTTCCCCTGTTCCCTGGAGATGCATTGTAAGGAAACATCATTTGGCTGCTTCCTGTATAACTCACCGTTCTGGATGCAGTATGCCGTAGCCTGTCGGGCCACACGCTCCACGTCCTCCTCCTTCTCCGGCAACGTCCCTTGCATCAGGTATTCCTTGAGCTTCTTGGTCCAGCACCCCTCTTGAGGCTCGAGCGCCAGGAGTAGGCGCGCTCCCGAGGTTGGGCCACAGGCTGGGGCTCCTGAGGCAGGTGGTTGGAGGAGCTCCTCCCGAGGCGGTGCCGGCCCCGAAAGCGGAGGTGTTGCCGATGGCTTGAAGAGCCGCTCTTCAAAGACGCCTGGCTCTTGGGGTTGTCGCTTGGACACCCTTTTGGCGATGTCGTCGGCCTCCTTGTTGGTGCCGCGGGGCACGTGCTGCAACTCTAGACCTAGGAAATGCTTTTCCATTTTGCGTACCTCCGCGAGGTATGCTGCCATGTGCTCGTCCTTCGGCTCGTATACCTTGTTGGAGAAGTTGACGAGGAGCTACGAGTCGCCCCTGATGGTGAGGCGCCTCACCCCTAGGGACACCACGGCCTTGAGGCCAGCAATGAGCCTTCGTACTCCGTGATGTTGTTGAGACCTTCTCGCCTTGCTGGAAGCAGAGCTGCACGGCATAATAGAGCTTGTCCTGAGTGGGCGAGATGAGCATTGCTCCAGCCCCCACGCCCTGGCGTGCGAACGCGCCATCGAAATACATGACCCAGCCATCTGGTGCTTCACTTCCTGGCAAGAGGGATCGGTCCTCGCCTGCTTCAAACCCCGGGGCGTCAGTCCATTCTGCCATGAAGTGAGCGAGCGCGGCCCCCTTGCTGACCCTAGTCGTGCTGAAGTCCAGCTGGAATGCTTGCAGCTCGATGTTCCATTCGGCGACTCTTCCAACAGCGTTGGGGCTCCTGAGTACCCTCTCTAGCGGGTAGGCCGAGACGACCTTGATTAGGTGACCTTGGAAGTAGTGCCGCAGCTTACACGAGGCCACCAGAAGTGTGAGCAGGAGTTTCTGAGGCATGGGGTACCGTGCCCTTGCCTCCTGCAATACCGTGCTGATGAAATATACTAGGCACTCGACAAAGGTGTGAACGTCGAGGGAGCTTGTGCCTGCCGGCAGTTGGGGCGTCTCCTGAGATGACAGGACCTCAAGAGCCTGACTGCCTGCCGGGGCCTCTACCGGCCCGGGAACGCCGCCTTGCTGGGCCTAGTCGCTTGTTGGCATTGCTTCAGCCCTTGTGGTGCCCTTCAGGTCCTGCATCGCCTCGGCTGGTGGTGCGGCGCGGCGCGGCAGTCTCCTCCATGTCTTGAATCAAGGTCCTTGCCTCCCAAGATTTTACCACAGTATCATCGACGTAGGCCTCTACGTTCCTCCCAAGATGCTGGCCCAGGACAATGTGGCTCGGCCGTTGGAAGGTTGCGCCTGCGTTGCGTAGCCCGAACGGCATGCAAGTGTAGCAGTACACCCCACACGGGGTCAGGAAGGTCGTCTTATCCACATCTTCCACTGCCATCTTGATCTGGTGATAACCTGAAAACGCGTCCAGGAAGCACAACAGGTCGCATTTGGCGGTGGAATCAACGATCTGGTTGATGCGCGGAAGTGGGAACGGATCTTGGGGGCAAGCCTTGCTGAGGTTGGTGAAGTCAACACACATGCACTCCTTCCCACCTTTCTTTGGCACGATGATGGGGTTCGCCAGCCACTCGGGGTACCGAACCTCGCGAATGACACCCACCGCCTCTAGCTTGCGGGTTTCCTGGATGATGAAGGACTGCTTCTTCGTGGATTGTCTTTGCGCTTTCTGCTTCACAGGGCGCACATTGGGGCACACCCTCAAGTGATGCTCGACCACCCCTCTCGGGACCCCTACTAGCTGCTTGGGTTCCTAGGCGAACACATCCTTGTTCGCGTGCAAGAACCTCACCAGTGCCTCCTCTTGATTTGGGTCGAGGTTGGCGCCTATGGTGAAGGTGGCTCCTAAGGGCCCATCTTCCTCGACTGACACTTGCTTGGTTTCGGCCCGATCTTGAGTGAACAACTGCCTGTTCTTTGCTGGTGTGGCCTCCTTAGCCCCTGGGGTGGCCTCGTTGGCTGGTCGTGCCACCGCGGCGTTTTTGAGGGTGCACTTGAGTGCCGCTAGAGCCTCCTTGGTATCTCCAACTACGGCGAGGACATCCTTGCTCCCGGGCATCTTCATGAGGTTGTAGGCCGGATGGGTCGCCGCCATGAACTGAGCCAGAGCTGAGTATCCGAGGATGGCGTTGTACGGGAGGCCGATGCGGGCGATGTTGAAGTCGATCAGCTCGGTGCGGTAGTTATCGCGGGTGCCGAAGGTCACAGGAAGGCGGATCTGCCCCAAGGGGCTGGTGGAGCCGCCGCTGACCCCGGAGAAGGGCTTGCTGGGTCGGAGCCGTTGGAGTGCTACATGAAGAAGGCTGAAAGCCTCCATGGAGAGCATGTTGAGACCGGCGCCGCCATCGATGAAGGTCTTGGTGACGGCTATGCTGCAGATGGCGGGCGTGCACAGCATTGGGAGCACGCCCGAGCCGTAAGGTCCGCCTTGGGCGCCGCCCAACCTGGGGGAGCTCCTTGCCGCGCGGAGGCGGCGCCAATCTGGCGAAAGAATGGCCTGGTGTGACGGTCCGAGGGTGGTGCTTGCGAGCCGCCGAGGAGGGCCGCGACGACGAGGGGCGCCGATGCCGTGAAGCGTGCGATGAAGAGACCGCGCAGCTCCTCCCAGGAGGTCACCAAAGATCCTGGCAAGCTGAGCAGCCAAGCGCGTGGCGCGCCGGCTAGGGCCAGGGGAACCAGTTGGCCATGACTTGGTCGTCGCCTCTGGCTTCGAGGACGGCCTTCTCATACGCCTGTAGGAAGGCCGTCGGATCTGCCACGCCGTTGTAGCGGGGTGGCATCTCTGGCTTGAACTTGCGCGGTCACCGCTCCTGCCGCAAGGTGTGGGTGAAGGCCCGGACACCCGTGGCGCATCCGCAGGTGCCCGCTGGCTTAACCTGAGGGATGGCGTCCGCCATGGAGCTGGACGAAGCAAGCGGAGAGGCTAAGCTTCGGTGCAGACCCCTACCTGGCGCGCCAAATGTTGGATTTCGGGTTCCGGCAAAACCCTTGAGGTTCGAACACTGGGGTGCGCAGGAAGATCTCTCCTCCCCCAAGCACTCACCCTCATCATGATCTTAAGGCTCAGCACATCGAACTCGCAGAACAAAGGGACACAAGATTTATACTGGTTCGGGCCACTGATGTGGCGTAATACCCTATTCCAGTGTGGTGTGGTGGATTGCCTCTTGGGCTGAGGATGAACAGTTACAAGGGAAGAGCAACCTCCTGAGGAGAGGTGCTCTTGTGCTTGGCGAGTGTGTGCCTTAGTGGAGTGGATCCGGTCCAAGATGAGATGACCCCCCTACGATGGTGGCTAGTCCTATATATAGAGGCCCGGGTCCTCTTCCCAAATATTAGGTGGGAAGGGATCCCACAACGGCCAATTTGAAGGGGGGCAGCTAGTACAAGTTATCCCGACAAAAGATGGTCTTCGCCTGCCAAAGGCTCTGGTGATGACGCCGTCTTGGGCTCCACGGTGACCTCCATCCTGCCGGTCTTGGTCTTGTTGCACCGATATGGAAACCTTTGCTTGACGCCTCAGGACTCCGCGCCTACGCTTGCCTCTTTAGCACCAAAGAGGAAATGAGGACGCTGCGCGCGCTGGCGCCCGCCTGGCCTAGGTCGTCATGGCTTGCGTCACAGGAACCTCGCGAGGTGCCCCTTGCCTTGATCTCTCCGCCCCTCGCGAGCCAGCCTCGTGAGGTCGCCCCCGAGGAGGTCTGGCATCGTCCGCCTCGCGAGGCTTGGCCCCTTGTGAGGGTCTTGAGTGTTCTGTCGGTGAAGATGGGTCATACAGGGCCACTGGTGGAGCCATGCCATGGGCCGCAGGCAGGCAAGTCTGGGGACCCCCGTTCCCAGGACGCCGACGGGACTTGACACATCCAAGGATCAAAGTTAATCCAGATGCCTTTGTCATTCTCACCTTCTTTAGGCTGTAGGTTGTATCGTTCACAAGGAGGGGAGTTTTCTCCCGAACTCCTAGGGCTCGCCGTGTAGACATAGTTTTCCTTAGCAAACAGAGCCTCTCTGCCATCAAGGTCCTTGCCAACGGTGATCCTGGTTAATTAGATAATTGAGTTCGAGAAACAGAGATTGGAACCAAGGATGTTTACCCACGTCCAACTCAAAAATCCTGAAGGCCCCAACAAGCTGGTATCCTGCTCATAGACGTAACAACCACTGTCCGGATACTCACGTATTTCACGGTGCTTGTATATAGTGGGGTTTTTGCAATATAAATTTTCTGTATCATGTGTCCGAATGATCATTAGTCTTTTGTTGTCGTCTAATCAAGCGAGGAACGAGTTATGCTTCCCTGTTTTTGGCAAAGGTGGTGTTATTACAATGGGCAGTAACTGTAGGGACACTGCATCATATCAAAAAGGACAGGCATTGTTAATGTAAGATCAGCATTGTTCAGAGTATGAGTAGGATGATGCAAGAAACAACATTGATATGTCCTTGTTGGAACTGGGAGGAAAATAAAGGGAAATGTATACTGGGTTCGAAAATATAGAAGTGCCATGCATTGTTATACTCATGTTATCTCACAATCGACTCTTCACAGGAAACTACCATGTCATGCATGTTATGTAATCATGTTCTATCCTCACAAACAAATTCTTCAAGGAAACTAACATACCATGCATTGTTATATACTCATGTTCTATGGGCAAAAAATTTGTGAGGATATTATTCTAGCCATTGATTGCTGAAGGGCAAATATAGGTATGTACACATGGTAAGCATTACAGGATTTCACTACTTCCAAATATAGAGTTCTCCATATGCACATTTACTTCCCTAATAGATGAAACCAACAGTGTGATACATGTTTCTACATCATGAAAATGAGGAAACTAGCATGGCCATTGATACACACTCATATTTTGTAGTATATAAATACGGAGAATATCCATATCTTCCTAACCATTTGATTATTCAGGGGTACAAATTGGTTGTAACGACATGGTCACAATCGCATGAATTAACTCATTCCAAATATAGCTGATTTACGACGTCTCTAATACATTTCCATAATTCTACTCAAATTCTGCTCAAACAGGGATATGCCAATCATCACAAAAAGTTCAAACAGTGTCATGGCATCATCATTAACATCAGATGGAAACAACTTACATGCACCGTCCCAGCAATACGTGGTGCCATCTGCTTTGTCGATCACGTAGACGATGGCATGGTGTTCAATAGCATCACAGAAGTGTGTATCAGCTTTGATGGTCCACTGCGAGGTGAGCTGTCTCCAGCTAAAGAAGGCACCAGCGAAAAGATAGGCGAGTCCATGGTCGAACAAGGCAATTAGCTTGGAGTCTCCGTAATTCGCATCTCGTGTGGGCACTTGGCAGATTACAATCTTCTACAAAACAAGGTGCGTCCAACTGACTTCGTAATCTAGATGACTTGGACCACAATGGTAAAACCCTATATAATCCAACGTAGGAAGGATAATCTCATGGGAGGTGTGGAAGTTCACGAGCACCAACTTTTTCCGGTCTTGTCTGATGGCAGCCACCCAGTGGGAGCTCATGCCGACCCAGTACATACCTGCCAAGAAGTTTCAGGCAATGGTGATTTGATCGAAGTCGAGGGAAATGATGTATGGTGACCCACTACATACCTGCAAAGAAGTTTCGGCTAATGGAGGTCGGATTGAAGTCGAGGGTATATGCCTCCGTATCATGGTGAGCAAATCTTGCAAGACCAGATAGCAGCAAGCAGGGTGTCTTGAAAAGCTTATGCCTCGCTTCGATGATGGCCGTGTGCCTGTCCCTCGAGCATGTAGCCAGCCGCACAACGCTAAACATATCCATACACGAACAACAGAGGTCGAGGATGTCACTGGGGAGATTGCTCCAATCGCGACTCATATGGATGTTGTGCGATTCGCGTTCGGCCATGGTGGAGTTTGGAAGGTGGGGTTTTGGGGGGCCAGATTTATGGGGGAGAAGGCTCTTGGTGCTGGAGCGGCTAGCAAGGGAATAGTGGTACCGGGGGAGGCGAGCGTGGCGAGGGTACGCGGGGGCAAAATGAAATGATGAAGAGTGACCTCATGATCTCTGACGAGACGGAGATGGAGATAGAGTGGTGCTAGTGGAGAGGGAGACGAGGCGAGGCATGCTATATAGCAGCGGTGACAGTGACTGCATAGTGCACAACGTGAGGCTGACTTTGGTAACCTGGACACACTGCCTGGATTGGTGTCACCTCTGGCGCCGGGTCTTGTCATTTCACTGTGAGGACCGGATGAATAATATTTTGACCATCAAGTGTACCACAGTTGTACTACTACTACTACTACTACTACTACTACTACTACTACTACTACTACTACTACTACTACTACTACTACTAGTAGTAGTAGTAGTAGTAGTACTACTACTACTACTACTACTACTACTACTACTAGTAGTAGTAGTAGTAGTAGTAGTAGTACTGTCGTGCTAGCATGCCTCTGGGTTCACTTAATCCTCCAGGTATCATCCATATTGCGAGCAGAACCAAATTCTCGTGCATGCGGAAGCACGAAGAAGGATTTTTCTTTTTTGAGGATAACCACATACTTATTCCTGAACTAGAGAATGTTGTGTCTCCCATGCACGCGCCAATATCCATCTGAATCAGCTACAAGCCTACGACACATTTTTTATCCGTATGCATAGGTCCCACCTATCAGGAGGGGTGCAGAAATAAAAAGTAATCATAAAATGTCTCGCCATGGTGATTCAAAAGAGTGACCTCAACTAGCCAGTGGCACATGTACCGCTAGAAGGATGGGCACGTACACAGACAGGTACCACTACTCAATCTACCCACATAACCTTTTCATTTACTCTACCTAGCCGTCTAATCAACTGCCTACAGGCCACTTCTCCCATTTACTTCTCCATCGGGAACCGATTTTCCTCGGCTTCCTCACCTCTCCTTCATCTTCATTTGCATCCAAACCACACTGCATTCACATTGTTTTAACCTCTTCACATCCTCCTGGAGTAATTATGAAGCCCCTTTAAATAATCATCTTCTTCAGTTAGACTACCCATCTAATCCTAATTCTCCAAACCATAGCCCTCCGGTCCAGCGGTTCCAAATGGCGAAAGAGATGGATATGCAGGTTTTTAGCGTCCAACATTTTTGGATTTCGGGTTCCGGCAAAACCCTTCAGGTTCGAACTCTGGGGTGCGCACGAAGATCTCTCCCCCTAGCTCGCGCCCTCACCACGATCTTACAGCTAAGCACGCCGAATTCGCCGAACAAAGGACACAGGGTTTATACTAGTTCGGGCCAACGTTGTGGTGTAATACCCTACTCCAGTGTGGTGTGGTGGATTGCCTCTTGGGTTGAGGATGAACGAGTACAAGGGAAGAACAGCCTCCTGAGAAGAGGTGTTCTTGAGCTCGATGAGCTTGTGTGTTTGAGGATGGTCTGAATGTCTCTCCCCGCTACGGTGGTGGCTAGCCCTATATATAGAGGCCCTGGTCCTCTTCCCAAATGTAGGCGGGAAGCGATCCAACAACGGCCAAATTCGAAGGGAGACAACTAGTACAAGTTTGTCGGATGTGGGGTTCGGGCAAACCCTTACGGTTCGAACACTGGGGTGTGCGCGAAGTCTGTCCTTCCTACCGATCTATGCCCTAGCTCGCTAAGATCTCGCAGACGAACTCGACAAACTCGTAACACAGAAAGACACGAGGTTCAACTGGTTTGGGACACCGTTGTGGTGTAATACCCTACTCCAGTGTGGTGGTGGTGGATTGCCTCTAGGGCAGATGATGAACAGTACAAGGGAAGAACAACCCCTGAGGTTGAGGTGTTCTTGTGAGTAAGATCTCGATCAGGTTGGATCAAGCTAAGATGAGATGCCTCTACTATGGTGGCTAGCTCTACTTATATAGACTCTGGTCCTCTTCCCAAATATCGAGTGGGAAGAGAGCCAACAACGGCGGGCCAATTTGAAGGGGGACAGCTAGTACAAGCTATCCTGACAAAAGTGGTCATCGCCTGCGAAAAGCTTTGGCGGTGACACCGTCTTGGGCTCCACGATGACCTCCGTCTTGCCATCCTCCTGGTCTTGGTCTTGTGGCACCAATATAGCAACCTTTGCCTGATGCCTCGGTACTCTTCGCCTGCGCTGGCCTCCTTAGCACCAAAGAGGAAACAAGGACGCTGCGGGCGCTGGCGCCCGCCTAGTGTTGTGCGTCATGGCTCACGTCACGAGGGCCTCATGAGGTTTTCCCCGTCTTGATATCTCCGCTCCTCGTGAGCCTGCCTGGCTAGGCTACTCCAGAGGAGGCCTTGCGTCGTCCGCCTCGCGAGGCTTGGACCCTCGCGAGGTTCTTGGATGCCTTGTTGATGAAGATGGGCCGTATTTGGCCACGTTGTGGGCCGCAGGCAGGCAAGTCTGGGGACCCCCGTTCCCAGAATGCCGACAGTAGCCCTCGGGCCCAAGGTGCGCTCGGGCTTGGCTTCGCGGCGAAGCCAAGGGTCAAGTTCGGAGCATCACGGTCCCCCAAATCCTGCGGCCTTGGTTGACGCGTGGCTGTTGATTGGACGTGGGCGTCTCCGCTTCCCCATGCTGCCTTGGCAACTGCATGACTTGACAAGTCCCTGCGACATGCAAGGAAAACTGTCATTACCTGCGATCGTGGGAGACGCCGGTTGGCCTTCTCTTGCTATAAATGGGGAGGGGGGCGGAGCCCCCGTTGCCCATCTCTTCCTTGCTTGCTCCTTCCTCCTCACTCCATCACTTGCAGTGACACCCATGGAACCATGAAGGAAGTTCTCTGTCGCCGAGAAGGGGAAGGCCCCTCACGAGGGACACGGCTCCCCGGCGCCCAAGCGCGGCCCCGGCCGCCCGCGCAAGCATGCCGCCACCCCCGCCGTGGCCCATTGTCGAGATGGCGCCACAGCACGCGGAGTGGGTCATTCCAGCCATGGCGGTCCGGTTGATGAGGGGAGGCGTGCCATGGTGGCGCGGCCTCCTCGTCCGCGCTTCCACACGGCGGAGGTGTCACCGGAGTTCGTCGTCTGGTCGGAGAACCCGACCGGCAACTGGCTCCAACTTCCGTGCTTCTTCGCCGGCAAACTGCCGGCCTCTGGTCCATGCGGACTCTGGCTGCAGGCGGATGGCTACTGCAGCAAGGCCTCTTGGGTTGCCGTCGAGACTTCCATCGCGGGCAACATAGCCCTGGCCCGCGGCTGGCAAACATT
Organism: Triticum urartu; assembly: GCF_003073215.2. Lineage (NCBI taxonomy): Eukaryota > Viridiplantae > Streptophyta > Magnoliopsida > Poales > Poaceae > Triticum > Triticum urartu. The sequence goes on along the minus strand of NC_053022.1, from coordinate 317,372,209 downwards.
CGCCCGCGCGCGCGGCCTGGGCAGGCGGTGCACCCTCCACTTCAGGTACGATGGTGGATCTGCCCTTTATGTGAGGGTGTTTGGGAAAGAAGGTCGTCACGCTGGGTGCTGCCCCGAGACGAACGACGGTGAGGAGGTAATCGGCCTTGGGGATGGTCACGGCGAGGACGAGGGCGAGCCCGCCCTTGGCGGCGATCGTGTCTCGTCCAGCTACGGCGGCTCTTCCTCCGGCAACAGCTCCAGCAGTGGCGGCTATGACCAGCCGCCACACCCGTTTTGAAGGCGGCAATGGAAGCCGGCCATTTTGAAGGCGGCAATGGGTCATCTCGTTGCCGCACCTCCGTGAAGCGTGAGGAAGGATCTGGCTAGGCTCGGGGTAGTGCTAGGTGCCTGTCTTCGCGGATCGCCGCAACGCTACTTTTGTTTTGCTCTTTTCCTGCATCAAGAATGAAACCAGCATGGGCCCAGGGGGGCGTGTATCAAACTATGGTTCCTTGGCTATATCAGTATGCGTGTTGTTCTCGTGCCGTGTCGTTATTTTGCGCAAAGATAACTTAACCTGGTATACTCAGGACGTCCTCTTCCTCGCGAAGCGTTTATTTCCTCGCATCCATCTTGCCTTGGTGGCCTGCATTCACTCAGGAACTGCGAAAAACTCGTTAGGAAGTGCGTTAAAATATTTGCCGTTCATCCTGGCCCTAACCTGGAGCTTTGTATCGCGGTATCCGAGGGGCACGGACTAGGAGAGGTGCGCCAGTTTTTGGGCTCAAACGAGGGTGGCTTGCGAGAAGGCAGAAAGGAGAAAAATACTCGCGAGGGCACCTGCCTAGGCCCTCGCGAGGCATGCGAGAGAGAGAACACGAGCAAATTCGAGCCGGAAAAAATGCAGTGAAAGGCGAGGGAATCAAATGGGCAAGGAACGCCAAAAGAAAACTTTGATTAAGGGAAAGCGAGTCAACTACGGAAAGCAAATGAAAAGCCATGTCCGGCACCTAATCTAGTCTTCAAGTCTTCTCACCAGCGCAGAGCTAATTACTGTCCACTAGGCGTGGGAGGGAGCCCCAGGGCCTGAGGCAGGAGCTCCTGAGACTCCGGGGCGTGTACAGCCCCACTCATTATTACGTGAGAGTGTCACGGGCGGCGATTCTTCATAGGCACCGGGCCTTCTTCACAGGCTCTGGGCCTTTCTTCTCAGGCTCAGGGCCTTGCTTCTTAGGCTCTGGGCCTTGCTTCATGGATAGAACTTCCAGAGGTGGTGGATGTTCCAGGCGTTCTGGATGGGTATCCCATCTTGCGTCTTCAGGCCAGGCGCGCTGCACCCGGCCTGGAGACATGGACGACCCTGAACGGGCCCTCCCACATGGGCGAAAGCTTGTGCAGCCCTTCTCTGGAGAGGACCTGCCTTAGGACGAGGTCGCCCACCTCGAGCGTCCTGGAGCGGATGTTGCGGCAGTGGTATCGCCGCAGCGCTTGTTGGTACCTTGCCGCCCTCAACGCGGCTTCGCGACGGCGTTCCTCCCCTAGCACGAGATCCATCCCCCGCATGGCGTCCTGCTGCATTTCTCGAACGCTAGGACCTGTGCAGAGCGATGCTTGACCTCGTGAGGAAGGACTGCTTCAGCTCCGTATACGAGGAAGAATGGAGTCTCGCTCGTTGTCTTGGTGGCGGTGGTTCGGATGGACCACATCACGGACTGGAGCTCGTCGTGCCAGCCCCTGCCGCAGGCCTCCAGCTTCTTCTTGAAGGTCCTGGTCTTAAGGCCCATCAGTACCTCCATGTTAGCGCGCTCGGTCTGACCGTTACTCCTAGGGTGGGCCACCGAAGCGTAGCAGATCTGCGTTCCAAGGTTAGCACAGTAGGTTTTGAAGAGGTTCCTAGTAAACTGCGAACCATTATCTGTGATGATGCGGTTGGGGACCCCGAAGCGGCTCACGAGGCCCTTGATGAACTTGACAGCAGAGCTGGCTGGAATGGTTCAGACGGCTTCCACTTCCGCCCACTTGGTGAACTTGTCGACGGCGACGTAGAGATAGCGGTAGCCCCCTGGCACCCGGGGGAACGGGCCTAGGATGTCTAGCCCCCAGACCGCAAACGGCCATGTGAGCAGGATGGTTTGGAGGCCCTGAGTAGGCTGATGGATTTGCTTGGCGTGGAATTGGCAAGCTTCACAGGACTTCACCAGCTCGGCCGTGTCGTTGAGTGCTGTAGGCCATTAGAATCCACTGTGGAACACCTTGCCGACGAGAGTCCGTGACGACGAGTGGTGTCCGCAGTCACCGCCGTGTATGTCAATCAGCAACTACTTTCCTTGATCGCTGGAGATGCAGCGCAGCGTGACATCGTTCGGTCATTTCCTGTATAACTCGCCGTCTTGGATACAGTATGTCGTGGCTTGCCGGGCCACGCGTTCCGCGTCCTCTTCCTTCTCCGGCAGCGTCCCTTGCATCAGGTACTCTTTGAATTCCTTGATCCAGCACTCCTCCTGGGGCTCGAGCACCAAGAGCAGCGGAGCTCTTGAGGTCGGGCCACAGGCTAGGGCTCCCGTGGCCAGGGGCTGTGGGAGCTCCTCCCGAGGCTGAGTCATGCTTGAAAGAGGTGGCGTAGCTGATGGCTTGAAGAGCCGCTCTTCAAAGACGCCGGGCTCTTGCGGTTGCCGCTTGGATGCTCTCTGGCGATGTCATCGGCTTCCTTGTTGGTGCCCCGCGATACGTGGTGCAGCTCCAAGCCCAAGAACTGCTTTTCCATCTTGTCCACCTCCGCGAGGTAGGCCTCCATGTGCTCGTCCTTCGGCTCATACACCTTGTTGGAAAAGTTGACGAGGAGCTACGAGTCGCCTTTGACGGTGAGGTGCTTCACCCCTAGAGCCGCCGCAGCCCTCAGGACAGCTATGAGGCCTTCGTATTTTGCGATGTTGTTGGAGACCTTCTCGCCGTGCTGAAAACAGAGTTGCACGGCGTAGTAGAGCTTGTCCTGAGTGGGCGAGATGAGCACTGCTCCAGCCCCCGCGCCTTGGTGCGTGAAGGCGCCATCGAAATACATGACCCAGCCGTCTGGTGCCTCGCTTCCTGGGGAGGTGGACCGGTCTTCTCCTTCCTCAAGAGCCGGGGCATCTGTCCATTATGCCAAAAAATTGGCGAGCGCGGCTCCCTTGATGACCCTGGTAGTGCTAAACTCCAACTGGAATGCTTGCAACTCGATGTTCCACTCAGCGACCCTTCCGGCTGAGTTAGGGCTCCTAAGCACCCTCTCCAATGGGTAGGCTGAGACAACCTTGATGGGGTGGCCCTGGAAGTAGTGCCGCAGCTTGCGCGAGGCCACCAAGAGTGCGAGCAGGAGCTTTTGCGGCATGGGGTAGCGCGCTCTCGCGTCCCGCAGTACGGTGCTAACGAAGTACACCGGGTGCTCGACAAGGGCTGGCACACTGTCGATGCTCGGGTCCCGCGAAGATTTTGGCATATCCTGAGGTGGTGGGTTTCCTGAGACCTGACCGTCCTCAGGAGCTTCTACGATGTTGCCCTACTGAGCTTGGTCTTCCGCCGCTGATGGCTTTGTTGCACCTTCATGACCCCGCGCCGCATCAGCTCTGGCTTGGCGCGGCACACCCTTGTCTTGGCGCTCCTCCCGAACCGCCACCAGCGCCGCGTTGGCGGAGTATGGGGTAGCGGCAAGGTAGAGCACCAGAGGCTCGAGAGGCCGCGGTGCCACCATCACTAGGGGGCTGGTGAGGTATTTCTTGAGGTCTTGGAAGGCCCGGTCGGCCTCCTGGGTCCACTCGAATAGGCCATTCTCCTTCATGAGCTTAAAGATGGGTAAGGCGCGCTCACCTAGCTTGGAGATGAAACGCCCTAACGCGGTCACCCGCCCTGCTAGCTTCTGCATTTCCTTGAGGGTCTGTGGTGGGCTCATGTCTTCGATTGCCTTGATCTTCTCCGGGTTCGCCTCGATCCCTCTGTGGGATACGACGAACCCCGGTAGCTTGCCGGAGGGGACACCAAACATGCACTTCTCCGGGTTAAGCCTCAAGTTCACTTGGCGCAAGCTCTCGAAGGTCTCCTCCAAGTCTTGAATCAATGTCCTCGTCTCGCGAGATTTGACCATTATGTCATCAACGTAGACCTCTGTGTTCCTACCGAGCTACCGCCCCAAGGCGATTTGCATCAACCGTTGAAAGGTTGCGCCCCTGTTGCGCAGCCCGAAGGGCATGCAGGTGTAGCAATACACCCCGCATGGTGTCAGGAAGACTGTCTTCTCCACATCCTCCACCGCCATCTTGATTTGGTGGTATCTTGAGAATGCATCCAGGAAACATAGCAAGTCGCACTCGGCGGTGGAGTCAATCATTTGATCGATGCATGGAAGCGGGAACGGATCCTGGGGGCACGCTTTGTTAAGGTTGGTGAGGTCGACGCACATTCGTTCCTTCCCGCCTTTCTTCGGTACTACGGCAGGGTTCGCCAGCCATTCGGGGTATCGAACTTCTCGGATGGTACCTACCGCCTCCAGCTTGCGTGTCTCTTGGACGATGAAGATCTGCTTCTCAGTGGACTGCCGTCTTGCTCGCTGTTCACGGGGCATACGTTGGGGCACACCCTTAGATGATGCTGGATTACCTCTCTCGGGACCCCTACCAGCTGATTGGGCTCCCACACGAATATCTCCTTGTCCGCGCGTAAAAATCTCACAAAAGCTTCTTCTTGTCCTGGGTCAAGGCCGGTTCCTATGGTGAAGGTGGATCTTGAAGACCCATCCTTGTTGACCGGCACCTGCTTGGTCTCCGCCTTGTCTTGAGTGAACAACTGCTTATTCTTGGTGGGCGCGGTCTCCATGGCCTCGGGCGTACCGGCGCCGGCTGGCTATGCTGCTTCCACGGTCTTGAAGGCGAGCCTGAGCGCCGCCATGGCCTCCTTAGCGTCCCCCTTGATGGTGAGGACGCCCTTGCTCCCTAGCATCTTCATGAGGTTGTAGGCCGGGTGAGTCGCCACCATGAATTGAGCGAGAGCTGGGTACCCGAGGATGGCATTGTATGGGAGACCGATGCGGGCGATGTCAAAGTCCACCAGCTCGGTGCGATAGTTGTCTCGCGTGGCAAAGGTGACAGGGAGGCGGATCTGCCCTAGAGAGTGGGCAGCTCCACCACCCACTCCTGTGAAGGGCTTTCTGAGGCCGAGTCCTTCGAGCGGCACATGAAGAAGGTTTTAGGCTTCTACGGAGAGCAAGTTGAGGCCGGCGCTGCCGTCGATGAGGGTCTTGGTAAGGGCCACGTTGCAGATGGTGGGTGTGTAGAGCATCGGGAGCATCCCGGAGCCGGCGGTGGAGTCGGGGTGGGCTTCCTAGTCGAAGGTGAGGTTGGCCTCCGGCGCAGCTGTAGGATCGAAAGTATGTCTAGAGGGGTGGTGATTAGACTACTTGACCAAATAAAAATCTAGCCTTTTCCCAATTTTAGTTCTTGGCAGATTTTAGCTATCTTAGCACAAGTCAAGCAATCTACACATAATTCAAGCAAGCATGCAAAAGAGTATATGAGCAGCAGAAAGTAAAGCATGCAACTTGCAAGAATGTAAAGGGAAGAGTTTGGAGGATTCAAACGCAATTGGAGATACGAATGTTTTTGTCGTGGTTCCGATAGGTGGTGCTATCGTACATCCACGTTGATGGAGACTTCAACCCACGGAGGGTAACGGTTGCGCGAGTCCACGGAGGGCTCCACCCACGAAGGGTCCACGAAGAAGCAACCTTGTCTATTCCATCACGGCCATCACCCACGAAGGACTTGCCTCACTAGCGGTAGATCTTCACGAAGTAGGCGATCTCCTTGCCCTTACAAACTCCTTAGTTCAACTCCACAATCTTGTCGGAGGCTCCCAAGTGACACCTAGCAAATCTAGGAGACACCACTCTCCAAGAAGTAACAAATGGTGTGTTGACGATGAACTCCTTGCTCTTGTGCTTCAAATGATAGTCTCCCCAACACTCAACTCTCTCTCACAGGATTTGGATTTGGTGGAAAGAAGATTTGAGTGGAAAGCAACTTGGGGAAGGCTAGAGATCAAGATTCATATGGTTGAAATGGAATATCTTGACCTCAACACAAGTGTAGGTGGTTCTCTCTCAGAAAATGTGTATTGGAAGTGTAGGTATGTTCTGATGGCTCTCTCCACGAATGAAGAGTGGGTAGAGGGGTATATATAGCCTCCACACAAAATCTAACCGTTACACACAATTTGCCAAACTCGGCGGGACCGAATAGTTAAACTCGGTCGGACCGATTCAGCAAACCTAGTGACCCTTAGGATTTTTGGTGGGACTGAGATGCAACTCGGTAGGACCGATATGGTTAGGGTTAGGGCATAACGTAATCTCGGTGTGACCGATTACACAAACTCGGTGGGACCGATTTTGGTAATAAGCTAACCAGAGAGTTGGTCAGGTAAACTCGGTGGGACCGATTCGCTCATCTCGGTGAGACCGAAATGTTACAAAAGGGAAACAGAGAGTTTACATTGCAATCTCGGTGGGACCAATCGCTCATCTCGGTAAGACCGAAACGTTACGAAGGGAAACAGAGAGATTACAATCCCATCTCGGTGAGACCGAGATCCCTATCGGTGAGACTGATTTGCCTAGGGTTTGTGGCAGTGGCTATGACATTTAAAACTCGGTGGCGCCGGATAGAAAGAATCGGTGGGGCCGAGTTTGACTTTTGGTTTAGGTCATATGTGGATGTGGGAAGGTAGTTGAGGATTTTGGAGCATATCACTAAGCATTTTGAGCAAGCAAGACATTAAGCAACACCTCATCCCTCCTTGATAGTATTGGCTTTTCCTATAGACTCAATGTGATCTTGGATCACTAAAATATAAAATGTAGAGTCTTGAGCTTCAAGCTTGAGCCAAACTTTTTGTCCTTAGAAATTTGAGGGATCCACTTTCCTCATCCATGCCATGCCATTCATTGAGCTTTTCCTGAAATATTAATCTTGGAATAATGTTAGCTCAATGAGCTATATGTTGTTAGGAATTACCAAAACCACCCAAGGATAGTTGCACTTTCAATCTCCCCCTTTTTGGTAATTGATGACAACATATATATCAAAGCTTAGACAAATGATAATAAGAGTGAAAGGTATTGTCTCTTTGAGAAGTATGTGAAAAGCAAGAGCTCCCCCTAAATTTGTGCAAATCTTAAGATTTGCTTTGGACTGCAAATGCACAATGAGTTAGGATCATGGGTTACTCTCACATACATCTTGGTGGAGCGCTCAAAATGACAAGAATTAAATACATGCACTCATCACCAAGCAAAGTGAATGATCATATAAGGATAAGTAAGATAATATCATCTAACAAGCATAAGTGTAGCTTATGATCAACCACATGATCATCAATGTCTCACAGATAATAGCATAGTATCTCAAGCAATCAAAAGACAAACAAATTTCAACCACCAAAGCAAGAGAGAATAAAAAGCAACGCTCTCTCTCGAAGCCTATGATCTATACATTTTTCTCCCCCTTTGGCAATAAGTTACCAAAAAGTTCATAGAAAATGCATAGCACTAGAACGTCTCTCAAGCTTGGTCTTCAGGTGGTGGTGTCTGGAGAACGCCAAGGACGAAGGCTTCATTTTATGTGGATGGAGCTGATGGAGTTGGTGCTGGAGCTGGTTGCGCTGAAGTTGTAGCTGGTGCAGATGAAGTGGCTCTAGTGTCTGGAACAGGCACTACAGCAGACCTCTAAGCTCTAGGCACTCTGGCAAATGCATCAGTGGTTGTCTTGCCCTTCCTCTCCTGCATATCATCTTGAAGTTGCTCCACAACAGACTGAATCTCAGTTACCTTCACATCCAAGTCATAGAATTTTTTCTCCACGATTCTTTCCAAGATCTCCTGGTTTTGAGTTAGGTTGGCCAACCCCTTCTCAATCCTTAGAGTTGATGCTATCAAATAACCAAGCTGGTCATGCTTGCTTTTCAAAAAGTACTCAGATGCCTCCTCTTGAGTTGGCATCTTGGCAGCCTTCTCTTTCTTTGCTTTCTCCTTCTTCTCTTTAGCTTGTACTGATGATGGTTCATTCTCATTCATCACAACTTGATTGTCCTCAAAGTCAGGATAGATAGGCAAGTGTTCCTTATCCAACAAGTATGTGCCTGTGCCCATCTTTGAGTTTATCAACTCCTGGATCTGTGGGGCATATCCACAACTTCTTTTCCGGTCAGCTGCAGTCCTCTTGATAGTCTCAACTATAAGGCTCATGACCTTGAACTTCTGTGGCACATCAAATATATGTAGCAAGTTAATTGCATGGCCTCTGATCATTCTGTGATCACCAGGCTTGGGCAAGAGAGTGTGCCTAAGGATCCAATTGATTGTAGGCAGCCCTGACAGCAAGTGTTTTACTGACCCAAACTGGTGAGTCTCAAGATCATCTTCAGGAATCTCCTTGTACATGTTTGCCATAGAGTTGTGATCCATCTTCTTCTTGGCATAGACATCCAAGTCATCTTCTTCTTCCTTAGGAGCATTGATCAGATTTGCCCATTCCTCAATAGTTGAGTGGTACCTTGTACCTTTAGACATCCATACTATCCTGCCATCTGGATAGAAGTGTGCTGTGGAGTAGAATTGCATTATGAGCTCCTCATTCCACTTTGTGAGCTTCTGCCCAACAAAGTCTGCAACTCCACAAGCATTGAAGCTATCAAACACACCAGGATAGTGTTCCTCATTTTCCTTGATATACTTCCAGTCGACCCACTTCATTTCACACACTATAGGCTTCTTGTCCAACAACACTGTCTCGTAGAATTCCTGTTGTTCCTTTGTGTGGAACCTGTAATCAACAACAGTCCTTCTCCTGGTAGCATATGGATCTGTCTCTCTCCATAGCCTCAACCCTGAGTCTCTCCTAATCTTCATGTTCTCAGCCACAGGATAAGCATCATTGTGGTCTGGAATCTTGGGTTTGAGCTTTCTTAGGACTTGTCCTTCATCATCTTCATCAGCAGCAACTTCAGGCACTGGGGCCTTGTTCTTCTCAGCAGCTGGTATACTCCTGGTATTCCTCTTAGGTGCACTCTTGGGCTTGGAGGCTGCTTTGGGTGCTTCTTTGGGCTTTGATGTTGCAGCCCCTGACTTTATAGCATCACCCATCAGCTTTTGTGCCTTGGGTGCTGGTGCAGCAACCTCTTCTTCCTCTTCCTCTTCAGAATCTCTCATGATTGAGGATCTCCCAAGCACTCTAGCAGTGGTCTTTTTGATCCTCTCCTTCCTCTTCTTCCCTTCTGCAGTAGCCTCTTTGGGTTCAGATCCCAAAGGGACTTGAGTAGATGCTCTGGCCTTAGACATTGGAATTCTCTTTGCAGGAACCTTTTGCTTCATGCCTGGCTTGATGGCAGAAGCAGTGCTATATTCCTTCTTAACCACTTTCTTCTTGGAAGTGGCCTCATCCTCAACTGCCACATAGTCTTCATCCTCAGATTCAGAGGTCTTCTTCTTTCTGGCCCTGGTGGCAGCTTTGGGTAAGTTGCTTGGGGTGCTCCTGCTACCATCATCTAAACTGCTAGAGGGACTAGTGCCCTCACTCAGGTGAACCTGCTCCTCTGACCTGTTCTGGCTGTCACTCTGATCAGACATATTGCAAACACTGATAGCAGACCCTGTGAATAGATATATATGAGATAGAGTGGATGAGCATCACAAAATGTAGAGGTTTTTGCAAAAGAATGAGTCAAAAACTTAGTTTTAGTTTTCCACAGAAAGCATTTCGGATCAACCGATTTGTAAACTCGGTGATACCGAAGCAGCTGTTGGAACCTAAACTAGTGAACTCGGTCAGACCGAGTCACAGTTCGGTGGCACCGAGACTGCTAGGGTTTCACAAAATCCTGAACTCGGTCACACCGATTTGCAATTCTCGGTCAGACCGAAAATTACATGTGCAATGGCCTGAGCCGAATCGGTGGTACCGAGTTCCACAACTCGGTGGGTCCGATATGGTTTCGGCGGAAACCTAACCCTAAATTTTCAATTCAACTCTAGTCTACGGAGTGTTTTGACTGGATAAGATTGTTTCAATCGTGGCAAGATTCATGATACTCGCTACGGCGGCAACGGCGGGGAAGAATTCCGTTGACGGCGGCGGAGACCAGCAGCAGGAGGCAACTAGCGACGAGGAGGACGATCCGGAGACCCAGTAGGCAGAGCGAGCTATGCGCGGGCGAAGGGGTTTCGGAGAAATTTCCAAAATTTTACCCGTGAGTATATATAGCCCGACCCTGTCGGTGTGACCGAGTGGAACAACTCGGTGGCACCGAGATTCATAACTGCAAGCAGTTACTGAAACTCGGTGTGACTGAAAGGTTCAAATCAGTTGCACCGAGATTGAAAACCTAGATCGACTTAGTGATCTCGGTATGACCAAAATGGATGAATCGGTCAGACCAAAACGCACAAAGAAGTTTTGGAAGTTTAAGTCTATGACGAATCGGGGACTCCGAGTGCTCCTCACATAGAGTGGTTCGAATCTGACTTGATCAAATTTTGTGATGTAGCATGAATAGAGTTTGAGACGAGAAAAGCATAGATAGCTAGAGAGGGTTCTTAGGCATTCTTGTCCATCCACTTGGCAAAAGAAAAGAAAACCAATCAATCAAAACAACAAGTGGATGTCCTCGAATGAGTAAAATATGCAATCAACATGCTCACACAATAAAATGGCAATTGAAATATGTGGCAAAGCATGCACAACCAATTCTAGCATCTATCAAACAATTGGCGATGACTAGGTCATCTATATATGAGTATATTGACTTAGGAGTCAAATGAGAACATTTGATCATAGGTCATACTCATCGTTTAAGCACAAGTAGGGTTACCACTTTTACATAAAGCCATTTGTTGTGTTCACACCATTAGAGTTGCTTTAGCTCAATTCTTAGAGTAAAGCTCCCCCTAGATGTGAGATCCCCCCTAAGAGGGATGAACTAACCTTGGGTTTTGTCGATGATGACTTCATGTAGATGTTGAAGATGTGGATGCTCAATGTTGATGTAGATCATTTGAAGCTATCCATTGGAGTGAGTTGCACTTTCAATACCTACACGGGTTAGTCCCACAAGGAACAAACAAGGATATCCATAGACATAAAGTGATGCACACACAAGATGATGTCTATGAAAGATTTTAGGTTACCTTGTCCCTTGTCTTACCAACAAGAGGGTTTGTGACTCCTTGAACTAGTGCAAGATGTGGAAGTTGATTGCACTTGTTCTTGCCAAGCTGATAAGAGTGAAGTATGTTGGCGGAGTCACCCTCAAGAACTCTCTAGTTATTATTCTTCGGGATCCACACCATCTTGATGGGAATCCTTGGTGTTGTAGTTGTACTTGATGAAGTGGAACTTGAAGTAGTCCTGGGAACCCACTTGACCAAGGCCTTAGGAGCTTCTTCAAATGCATCAATTTCCTCTTGAAGCTTGTCCTTGCCTTTTTGCTTGTGGTCTTGTGGTGGAAGATAATCTTGAGCTTGTGTCCCTTTGAGAGAAGTAGGATCATGGTTCTCTTGTTGAGGAACAAACTTCGTCTTGGGGTATTGATCTTCTTCCCACTCAACTCCATTGGCATTGAACTTTCGTTCAAAACCAACACCTTGATTCTTCTGGTGCCTTCCTTGCTTGCGTACAATTTCCTCGAATTGCTTACTTCCGGCAAGGCTCTTGTAAACACCTTCCTCTATAATTCCCTTCAATAAGCTATTTTCTTTCTCAAGTGTAACTTGGCTAAGAGAATCATTAGTGGAATCAAGAGAACTACTAGAAGCAACAATATTGGATTTAGCATGATTATTGTTACTACTAGAGGAAGAATCTTTCTTGTTCTTGTTACTAGACTTGACTTGAGGCATGTAAGTGGATAAGAGTAAACGCTTGGCAATGTAAGAACTTTTCTTACGAAGATCATCATTGATTGCTTTTAAGAACTCATGCTCTTGCTCAAGGTTGAGCTTTTCAAAGCGCAATTTCTCATGAGTCCTTAAAAGTTCTCGCTGATCTCCTAAGATAGTTTCATGAGCTAACTTAAGAGTGTTTAGTTCTTTAGTTAGAGAATCAATCTTCTCCTTATCATTGTCATTCGTTTTATCTTGATTAGCATGATTAATTGACGTTTCGTCATAGTATTCATCACTAGAGTTGTCAACAAGTAAATCATCATCACCTAACAAGTCATCTTCATCACTATTGAAATCAACATACTCGGGGTGTGATACCTTTGGGCCTTTAGCCATGAAGCATGTTCCAACTCCTTCATTTGGTGAGTCAAATATGTCGTAGGAGTTGGTTGTCACAAGTGCTAGACCGGCAACACCTTCATCTTGAGTATATTCGGAGTCGGAGTGATAGCTTCTCTCGGAGTGGTTGTCGGAGTCGGAGCCGGATACCCATTCACCAACATGATCTTGATGTCTTCATTTTGTGTAGCTCCTTGATGAATTGTCCTTTCTTTCCGAATCCTTGCTTCTCCATGAGGGTCTTCGTTCATAACGATCATCTCTACTCCTTCTTTCTCTAGATGGTGATTCTTCTCTTCTACTTCTTCTCTTGGGAGAGTCTTCTCTTCTCTTGTAGGGGGCCGTACACTCATTGGAATAGTGTCCGGGCCTTCCACAATTTTAGCAATTTCGCTCTCGACTAGAAGATCTTTTGTCATTGTAGGACCTTGACTTGGAGCTTCTCTCTTTGCTTCTACTCTTGTAGAACTTGTTGAAGTTCTTGACCATTAAGCTCAATTCTTCATTGAAGGTTTGTTTCTCACTCGATGATGTGGGGGCTTCACATGAGGCTTTGTAAGCACCACTTGATTTGTTGTGAAGTTCCTCTTTATCCTTGAGTGACATCTCATGAGCAACAATTCTTCCGATGACTTCCGTTGGCTTGAGATCTTTGTAATTGGGCATCATTTGGATCAATGTGCACACGGTATCATATTTTCCATCCAAGGCTCTTAGGATCTTCTTGATGATGAATCTATCGGTCATCTCTTCACTCCCTAAGCCGGCAATCTCATTTGTGATAAGAGCAAGCCTAGAGTACATTTCAGCGACACCTTCACCATCCTTCATTTTGAACTTGTCAAGTTGACTTTGAAGCACATCCAATTTGGATTCCTTGACGGAGTTGGTACCTTCGTGCATATCAATCAAAGTATCCCAAATTTCCTTTGCATTCTTAAGACGGCTAATTTTGTTGAATTCTTCAGGGCACAATCCGTTGAAGAGGATATCACAAGCTTGAGCGTTGTATTGCAGCATTTTCAACTCTTCCACGGTGGCTTCACGGTTTGGTTCTTTCCCGTCAAAGAATTCACCTTGCAAGCCAATACACACAATAGCCCAAACGGCGGGGTTATGTCCAAGAATATGCATTTTCATCTTATGCTTCCAACTAGCAAAATTAGTACCATCAAAGTAAGGACCTCTACGGTGATAATTTCCCTCACTAGACGACATACTCTCCTAGGTTGTGAAACCAAGGCTATGACCACCAAAAGCTATGGAAATCAAAGAAAATGGAGACCAAAGCTCTGATACCACTTGTAGGATCGAAAGTATGTCTAGAGGGGGGGTGATTAGACTACTTGACCAAATAAAAATCTAGCCTTTTCCCAATTTTAGTTCTTGGCAGGTTTTAGCTATCTTAGCACAAGTCAAGTAATCTCCACATAATTCAAGCAAGCATGCAAAAGAGTATATGAGCAGCGGAAAGTAAAGCATGCAGCTTGCAAGAATGTAAAGGGAAGGGTTTGGAGGATTCAAAAGCAATTGGAGACACGGATGTTTTTGTCGTGGTTCCCATAGGTGGTGCTATCGTACATCCACGTTGATGGAGACTTCAACCAACGAAGGGTAACGGTTGCGAGAGTCCATGGAGGGCTCCACCCACGAAGGGTCCACAAAGAAGCAACCTTGTCTATTCCATCACGGTCGTCGCCCACGAAGGACTTGCCTCACTAGCGGTAGATCTTCACGAAGTAGGCGATCTCCTTGCCCTTACAAACTCCTTGGTTCAACTCCACAATCTTGTCGGAGGCTCCCAAGTGACACCTAGAAAATCTAGGAGACACCACTCTCCAAGAAGTAACAAATGGTGTGTTGATGATGAACTCCTTAAGAAGTAACAAATGGTGTGTTGATGATGAACTCCTTGCTCTTGTGCTTCAAATGATAGTCTCCCCAACACTCAACTCTCTCTCACAGGATTTGGATTTGGTGGAAAGAAGATTTGAGTGGAAAGCAACTTGGGGAAGGCTAGAGATCAAGATTCATATGGTTGGAATGGAATATCTTGACCTCAACACAAGTGTAGGTGGTTCTCTCTCAGAAAATGTGTATTGGAAGTGTAGGTATGTTCTGATGGCTCTCTCCACCAATGAAGAGTGCGTGGAGGGGTATATATAGCCTCCACACAAAATCTAACCGTTACACACAATGCCAAAACTCGGGTGGGACCGATGGTTAAACTCGTCGACCGATTCAGCAAACCTAGTGATCGTTAGGATTTCGGTGGACTGAGATGCAACTCGGTAAGGACGATATGGTTTAGGTTAGGGCATAACGTAATCTCGGGTGTGACCGATTACACAAACTCGGTGGGACCATTTTGGTAATAGCTACAGAGAGTTGGTCAGGTAAACTCGGTGGGACCGATTCGCTCATCTCGGTGAGACCGAAATGTTACAAAAGGGAAACAGAGAGTTTACATTGCAATCTTGGTGGGACCGATCGCTCATCTCGGTAAGACCGAAACGTTACGAAGGGAAACAGAGAGATTACAATCCCATCTCGGTGAGACCGATTTTCTTAGGGTTTGTGGCAGTGGCTATGACACTTGAAACTCAGTGGCGCCGGATAGAAAGAATTGGTGGGGCCGAGTTTGACTTTTGGTTTAGGTCATATGTGGATGGAAGTAGTTGAGGATTGGAGCATAATCACTAAGCATTTTGAGCAAGCAAAGCCATTAAGCAACACTCATCCCTCCTTGATAGTATGGCTTTTCCTATAGACTCAATGTGATCTTGATCACTAAAATATAAAATGTAGAGTCTTGAGCTCAAGCTTGAGCCAAACTTTTTGTCCTTAGAATTTTGAGGGATCCACTTTCCTCATCCATGCCATGCCATTCATTGAGCTTTTCCTGAAATATTAATCTTGGAATAATGTTAGCTCAATCCTGAAATATTAATCTTGGAATAATGTTAGCTCAATGAGCTATATGTTGTTAGGAATTACCAAAACCACCCAGGGATAGTTGCACTTTCAGCAGCCCAACCCGGCGGAGCCCCTGGGCGCTTGGAGGCTGCCCCAATCTGACGGAAGAATGGTTTGACGTGGCGATCTGAAGGCGGTGCTTGGGAGCCACCCAGCAGTGCCGCGACTGCATGGTGCGCCGGCACCACGTAACGCGCAGTGAAGAGGTTGCGGAGCTCCCCCCAGGATGCCACCATGGATCCCGGGAGGTTGAGCAGCCAGGTGCGCGGCTCGCCGGCGAGGGCCATGGGGAACCAGTTGGCCATGATCTTGTCGTCGCCTCTGGCTTCGAGGACAGCCTCCTCGTACCCCAGCAGGAATGACGCCGAGTCTGCGGCGCCATCATAACGCGGCGGCATCTCCGGCTTGAACTTGGCCAGCCACTGCACTCGCCGCTGGGCGGGGGCAAGGGCTCGGTACCCAGACTCCCTGCTGCTGGTGTTGGCTGCAGAGGTGGGTGGCGGGGCACCTGCCATGGGAGCGTAGTGCGGCGGTACGGGGCTCAGGTTGGTAGAGAGGATCCCCGGCGCACCCCTACCTGGTGCGACAAATGTCGAATGTGGGGTTCCGGCAAACCCTTAAGGTTCGAACACTGGGGTGCGCGCGAAGTCTTCCCTTCCTACCGATCTACGCCCTAGCTCGCTAAGATCTCGCGGACGAACTCGACGAACTCGCAACACAGAAAGACACGAGGTTTATATTGGTTCGGGCCACCATTGTGGTGTAATACCCTACTCCAGTGTGGTGGTGATGGATTGCCTCTAGGGCAGATGATGAACAGTACAAGGGAAGAACAACCTCCTGAGGTTGAGGTGTTCTTGTGAGTAGGCTCTCGATCAGGTTGGATCAAGCTAAGCTGAGATGCCTCTACTATGGTGGCTAGCTCTACTTATATAGGCCCAGGTCCTCTTCCCAAATATCGAGCGGGGAGGGAGCCAACAACGGCGGGCCAACTTGAAGGGGGGCAGCTAGCACAAGCTATCCTAACAAAAGTGGTCTTTGCCTGCGAAAAGCTCTGGCGGTGACGCCGTCTTGGGCTCCACGATGACCTCCATCTTGCCGTCCTCCTGGTCTTGGTCTTATTGCACCAATATAGCAACCTTTGCCTGATGCCTCGGTACTCTTCACCTGCGCTGGCCTCCTTAGCACCAAAGAGGAAACAAGGACGCTGCGCGCTGGCGCCCGACTGGTGTCGTGCGTCATGGCTCACGTCACGAGGGCCTCGTGAGGTTTGCCCCATCTTGATATCTCCTCTCTTCGTGAGCCTGCCTGGCTAGGCTACTCCAGGGGAGGCCCTGCGTCGTCCGCCTCACGAGGCTTGGACCCTCGCGAGGGTCTTGGATGCCTTGTTGATGAAGATGGGTCGTACGGCCTGCTGGCTTGGCCACGCCGTGGGCCGCAGGCAGGCAAGTCTGGGGACCCCATTCCTAGAACGCCGACAAAGTTATCCTGACAAAAGGTGGTCTTCGCCTACCAAAGGCTCTGGTGGTGACGCCATCCTGGGCTCCATGGTGCCCTCCGTCCTGCCGTCCTGCTGGTCTTGGTCTTGTTGCACCGATATGGAAACCTTTGCCTGCTGCCTCAGGACTCCTCGCCTGCGCATGTCCCTTTAGCACCAAAGAGGAAACAAGGACACTGCGTGCTCTGGCGCCCGCCTGGTGTCCGCCTGGCCTTGGTCGTCATGGCTTGCGTCACAGGGACCTCGCGAGGTGCCCCCCGCCTTGATCTCTCCACCCCTCGTGAGCCAGCCTGGTGAGGCCGCCCCCGAGGAGGTCTTGCATCGTTCGCCTCGCGAGGCTTGGTCCCTCGCGAGGGTCTTGAGTGTTCGCTGCTGAAGATGGGCCGTACGGGGCCTTTGGCGGAGCCATTTCGTGGGCCGCAGGCGGGCAAGTCTGGGTACCCCCATTCCCAGGACGCCGACAGTAGCCCCCGGGCCCAAGGCGCGCTCGGACTTGGCTTCAAGGCGAAGTCAAGGGGCCAGTGCGGAGCGCCGCGAGCCCCAAGAGCCCGCGGGCTCGGTTGACACGTGGCGGTTGATGGGACGTGCATGTCTCCACTTCCCCATGCTGCCTTGATATCTGCCTGGCTAGGCGGCCACCGTGACTTACACAGTTATTCCCTCGCTGCTGATGACGCACCTCTCCAATTCTTCTGCCTTCCCAAACAACAACCTCCTCTCCCAACTCGGCCTGAGCTTGGCCTCCCCGCCGCCATGGCACCAAGCCGAATGGAGAAGGGAAAGAAGAAGTCCTAGTCTTCAGCCGAGCCACCTCCGGTCATTGAACATGTCGTTGGTTGGTCGTTAGTGCTCAACCAGGAAGCCATGGATAAGGTCCGCCCAACGCTCGCCTCTAGCTTCAACGAATTGGGGAAGACGGTGGCCTGGCCCGCATCCCGCGCCTCTGTTGATAGGACAGCAACCGAGGTCCAATTCTTCATTGACGCCCTATGGGCCGGCCTGGTTCCTCCTTTTTCCTCCTTCTTCAACGCCGTGCTTTCCCACTATCAGATCCATATGCTGCACCTAGATCCCCAATCCGTCTCCCTTCTTGCCGTTTTTGCCTTCATTTGTGAGGCTGATGACCCACAAGTATCGGGGATCTATCATAGTCCTTTAGATAAGTAAGAGTGTCGAACCCAACGAGGAGTAGAAGGAAATGATAAGCGGTTTTCAGCAAGGTATTCTCTGCAAGCACTGAAATTATAGGTAACAGATAGTTTTGTGATAAGATAATTTGTAACGAGCAACAAGTAACAAAAGTAAATAAAGTGCAGCAAGGTGGCCCAATCCTTTTTGTAGCAAAGGGCAAGCCTGGACAAACTCTTATATAGAACAAAGCGCTCCCGAGGACACGTGGGAATTATCGTCAAGCTAGTTTTCATCACGCTCATATGATTCGCGTTCGGTACTTTGATAATTTGATATGTGGGTGGACCGGTGCTTGGGTGCTGTCCTTACTTGGTCAAGCATCCCACTTATGATTAACTCCTATTGCAAGCATCCACAACTAGAAAATAAGTATTAAGGTAAACCTAACCATAGCATGAAACATATGGATCCAAATCAGCCCCTTACGAAGCAACACATAAACTAGGGTTTAAGCTTCTGTCACTCTAGCAACCCATCATCTACTTATTACTTCCCAATGCCTTCCTCTAGGCCCAAATAATGGTGAAGTGTCATGTAGTCGACGTTCACATAACACCACTAGAGGAGAGAACATATATCTCATCAAAATATCGAACGAATACCAAATTCACATGACTACTAATAGCAAGACGTCTCCCATGTCCTCATGAACAAACATAACTACTCACAAAGAATATTCATGTTCATAATCAGAGGGGTATTAATATGCATATAGGATCTGAACATATGATCTTCCACCAAATAATCCAACTAGCATCAACTACGAGGAGTAATCAACACTACTAGCAACCTACAGGTACCAATCCCAGACTTAGAGACAAGAATTGGATACAAGAGATGAACTAGGGTTTGAGAGGAGATGGTGCTGGTGAAGATGTTGAAGGAGATTGACCCCCTCCCGATGAGAGGATCGTTGGTGATGACGATGGTGATGATTTTCCCCTCCCGGAGGGAAGTTTCCCCGGCAGAACAGCTCCGCTAGAGCCCTAGATTGGTTCTGCCAAGGTTCCACCTCGTGGCGGCGGAGTCTCATCCCGAAAGCTTGCTTATGATTTTTTCCTCAACAAAAGACTCCATATAGTAGAAGATGGGCATCGAAGGGCCACCAGGGGGCCCACGAGGCAGGGGGGGCATGCCTAGGGGGGTAGGGCGCGCCCCCACTCTCATGGCTGGTGAGTGGACCCCTCTAGTACTTCTTGCGCTTAGTATTTTTTATATATCCTGAAAATAACTTTCGTGAAGTTTCAGGACTTTTGGAACTGTGCAGAATAGTTCTCTAATATTTGCTCCTTTTCCAGCCCAGAATCCCAGCTGCCGACATTCTCCCTCCTTATGTAAACCTTGTAAAATAAGAGAGAATAGGCATAAGTATTGTGACATAATGTGTAATAACAACCCATAATGCAATAAATATCGATATAAAAGCATGATGCAAAATGGACGTATCAACTCCCCCAAGCTTAGACCTCGCTTGTCCTCAAGCGAAAGTCGAAATCGAAAAATATGTCCACATGTTTAGAGATAGAGGTGTCGATAAAAATAAAATATGGACATGAGGGCATCATGATCATTCTAAGAACAACAACTTATATAATTATAGTCATATGATCTCTTATGCTAGAGTAACAATTCAATCACAATTTCAAGTATGAATCATAAACTTCATTGAAAACTAACAAACTATAATCTCAATCATTGAAGCAATTGCAATTTATCATAACATAGGAAAGAGTCAATATAAGAGCTTTTCAGCAAGTCCACATACTCAACTATCATATAGTCTTTCACAATTGCTAACACTCACGCAATACTTATGGGTATAGAGTTCTAATCGGACACAGAGAAAGATAGGGGCTTATAGTTTTGCCTCCCAATGTTTTACCTCAAGGGTAATGTCGACAATAATAGTTCATGAAAACTCACATCCAATTAGCCATATATACCAGGATCTTTCCAACATATTGTGCTTGCCAAAAGATAAAATGTAAAAAGGAAAGGTGACGATCACCATGACTCTTATGTAAGGTGGGAGATAAAAGTAAAAGATAGGCCCTTCGCAGAGGGAAGCCGAGGTTGTCATGCGCTTTTATGGTTGGATGCACAAAATCTTATTGCGAAAGAATGTCACTTTATATTGCCACTTGTGATATGGACCTTTATTATGCAGTCCGTCGCTTTTATTTCTTCCACATCACAAGATCGTATAAAGCTTATTTCCTCCACACCAATCAATCATACATATTTAGAGAGAAATTTTTATTTCTTGCACCGATGACAACTTACTTGAAGGATCTTACTCAATCCATAGGTAGATATGGTGGACTCTCATGGCAAAACTGGGTTTAAGAGTATTTGGAAGCACAAGTAGTATCTCTAATTGGTGCAAAGAATTTGGCTAGCATGAGGGGGAAAAGCAAGCTCAATCATGTTGGATGATCCATGACAATATAATTTATCTCAGATGTAAGAAAACATAACCCATTACATTGTCTTCCTTGTCCAACGTCAACTCTTTAGCATGTCATATTTTAATGAGTGCTCACAATCATAAAAGATGTCCAAGATAGTGTATTTATATGTGAAACCTCTCTTTCTTTATTACTTCCTATTAATTGCAACGATGGCCAAAGCTATGTTTGTCAACTCTCAACAACTTTTAATCATCATACTCTTTATATGTGAGCTCATTACTCTCCATAAGATCTATATGATCTCTTTTATTTCTTTTATTCTTTCTCTTTTCTTTTATTCACTCAAGATCATGGAAAAATAATCAAACCCTTGACTCAACACTAATCTTTATTATATAGCTCATGGACTCGATTACATAGAGGGATCATAAAGCAAAACTCAAAACTAGATCATACCAAAAACTTTATTCTACTAGATCAAGATATTACTAAAAGGATCGAACTAAGAAAAACGATAAAGATAGAGATGTGATGGTGATACGATACCGGGGCACCTCCCCCAAGCTTGGCAGTTGCCAAGGGGAGTGCCCATACCCGATGCTCAGTTCTTCTTTGTTGGTGAAGAAGGTGATGGTTTTGTTGATGGCGTAGGCTTCTTCCTTAATTTGCGATTGAGGACAGAATTTTGGTCCCTTAGGTCATCGATCTCCTGCTCCAGGCTTAGTATCTTTTTGCATAGTTCCTGCTTGTTTTCCTGCAAGAGGCGAAAAGGGATAAACTCGACCTTAGGTTTCTTTACTCTATCCGGGAGGCTTGACTTTTTGAACTCCACATGCATGTCCCCAGGTTGAGGTAATGGGACTTCATCTTCTTATGAGCTCGTCTCCTCCCTTCCCTTGGGTTCATAGTCCTCTTCTTCTTCTGCGGTCCAACCACAATGCTCCACATCCCCATAGACCTTAGGATCTGCAAGGTAATCAGCCACATAGCTTTCTCCTTCTGAATCCTGGGACGACATGTTGCAGGACAGCTCGAAACAAAGACATGAGATATTTGCGTGATACAGAGGTCAAAACCTTCGGGAGATTAAATAATGAATTTTTACCGACCAAAAGAAGTATCATGCAAGAAAACAGAGTCCGGAGAGAACACGAGGTGCCCACAAGGGAGGGGGGCGCGCCCAGGGGGTAGGGCGCCCCCTCCACCCTCGTGGAGCCATCGTGTCCTTCCCGGACTGCTTCTTATTTTTCTTTTTTCTAAATATTCCAAAATGGAGAAAAATTTCCATTAGAACTGTTTTGGAGTCGGTTTACTTACCGTACCACATACCTATTCCTTTTCGGAGTCTGAAACGTTCCGGAAAGTGTCCCTTATGTATTCCTCCAGGGTTATGGTTTCAATAACATTGGTTTCAACATTTATAGGATTACCTGAGATATAACGTTTGATTCGTTGACCATTCACCACCTTCGGATTTGTGCCTTCGAAGTTGTTGATTTTTATGGCACCAGAACGATAGACCTCCTCAATAATGTAAGGACCTTCCCATTTAGAGAGAAGTTTTCCTGCAAAAAATCTTAAACGAGAGTTGTATAGCAATGCATAATCACCTACATTAAACTCACGCTTTTGTATCCTTTTTTCATGCCATCTTTTAACTTTTTCTTTAAACAACTTGGCATTCTCATAGGCTTGGGTTCTCCATTCATCAAGTGAGCTAATGTCAAATAACCTTTTTCTCCCTGGCAAGTTTGAAATCATAATTGAGCTCTTTAATAGCCCAATAAGCCTTATGTTCTAGTTCTAGAGGTAAGTGACATGCTTTTCCATAAGCCATTTTATATGGAGACATACCCATAGGATTTTTATATGCAGTCCTATAGGCCCATAATGCATCATCAAGTTTCTTGGACCAATTCTTTCTAGATCTATTAACAGTCTTTTGCAAAATTAATTTGAGTTCTACATTACTCAATTCTACCTGACCACTAGACTGTGGGTGATAAGGAGATGCAATTATATGATTAACATCATACTTAGCAAGCATTTTACGGAAAGCACCATGAATAAAATGTGAACCACCATTAGTCATTAAATATCTAGGACCCCAAACCTCGGAAAAATAACTTCTTTAAGCATCTTAATAGAGGTGTTATGATCAGCCCTACTAGTTGGAATAGCTTCTACCCACTTAGTAATGTAATCAACGGCAACTAAAATATGTGTATATCCATTAGAGGCAGGAAACGGTCCCATATAATCAAAGCCCCAAACATCAAATGGTTCAATAACAAGTGAATAATTCATAGGCATTTCTTGACGTCTACTAATATTACCAATTCTTTAACATTCATCACAAGATAAGACAAACTTACGGGCATCCTTGAAGAGAGTAGGCCAATAAAAACTGGATTGTAATACCTTATGTGCAGTTCTATCTCCAGCGTGGTGGCCTCCATAAGCTTCGGAGTGACACTTGCGTAGGATCTGTTCCTGTTCATGCTCAGGTACACAACATCTAATAACACCATCTACTCCTTCTTTATAGAGATGTGGGTCATCCCAAAAGTAATGTCTTAAATCATAGAAAACTTTTTCTTTTGCTGGTATGTGAAACTAGGTGGTATAAATTTAGCAACAATGTAATTAGCATAATCAGCATACCATGGAGCAGTATGAGAAGCGTTTATGACATTTAATTGTTCATCAGGAAAGCTATCATCAATAGGTAGTGGGTCATCAAGAACATTTTCTAACCTAGACAAGTTATCTGCAATGGGGTTCTCAGCTCCCTCTCTATCGACAACATGCAAATCAAATTCTTGTAGCAAGAGAACCCATCTAATAAGTCTAGGTTTAGCATCTTTCTTTTCCATAAGATATTTAATAGCAACATGATCAGTGTGAATAGTTACTTTAGAATCAACAATATAAGGTCTAAACTTATCACAAGCAAATACAACTGCTAAGAATTCTTTTTCAGTAGTAGCATAATTTCTCTGGGCATTGTCTAGAGTTTTACTAGCATATTGAATAACATTTAATTTCTTATCAACTCTTTTCCCTAGAACAGCGCCTACAGCATAATCACTAGCATCACACATAATTTCAAAAGGTAAATTCCAATCAGGTGGCTGAACGATATGTGCAGAGATTAATGCTTTCTTAAGTATTTCAAATGCTTCTACACAATCATCATCAAAGACGAATGGTATATCTTTTTGTAATAAATTAGTCAGAGGCTGAGAAATTTTTGAGAAGTCCTTAAATTGCTTACTTCCGGCAAGGCTCTTGTAAACACCTTTCTCTATAATTCCCTTCAATAAGCTATTTTCTTGCTCAAGTGTAACTTGGCTAAGAGAATCATTAGTGGAATCAAGAGAACTACTAGAAGCAACATCATTGGGTTTAGCATGATTATTGTTACTACTAGAAGAAGAATCTTTCTTACTCTTGTTGCTAGATTTAACTTTTGGCATGTAAGTAGACAAGAGTAAACGCTTGGCAATGTAAGAAGAACTTTTCTTGCGAATATCATCATTGATCGCTTTTAACAACCCATGCTCTTGCTCAAGGTTGAGCTTTTCGAAGCGTAACTTCTCATGAGTCTTTAAAAGTTCTCTATGATTTTCCAAGGTAGTTTCATGAGCTTACTTAAGAGTGTTTAGCTCTTTAGTTAGACTCGCAATCTCCTTCTTATCATCGTCATTCGTTTTGTCTTGATTAGCATGATTAATAGCAAGTTCATCATAGTTTTCATCACTAGAATTGTCAACAAGTAAATCATCATCACCTAGAAAGTCATCTTCATCACTATTGAAATCAACATACTCGGGGTGCGTTACCTTTGGGCCTTTAACCATGATGCATCTTCCAATTTCCTTCATTTGGTGACTTAAATATGTCGTAGGAGTTGGTTGACACAAGTGCTAGACCGGCAACACCTTCATCTTGAGTATATTCGGAGTCGGAGTGATAACTTCTTTCGAAGTGATCGTCGGAGTCGGAGCCGGATACCCATTCACCAACGTGAGCTTGATGTCTTTGTTTTGTGTAGCTCCTTGATGATTTGTCCTTCCTTTCCAAATCCTTGCTTCTCCGTGATGTTCTTCGTTCATAACAGTCATCTCTAATCCTTCTCTCTCTTGGTGGTGATTCTTCTCTCCTACTCCTTCTTTTGGGAGAATCTTCTTTTCTTTTGTAGGGAGCCGTACACTCATTGGAGTAGTGTCCGGGTCTTCCACAATTATAGCAATTGCGTTCACGAGTTGAAGATCTTTTGTCATTGTAGGACCTTGACTTGGAACTTCTTTCCTTGTTTCTATTCTTGTAAAACTAGTTGAAGTTCTTCACCATTAGGCTCAATTCTTCATTGAAGTTTTGTTTCTCACTTGATGATGTGGGAGCACCACACGAGGCTTTGTAAGCACCACTTGACTTGTTGTGAAGCTCTTCCTTATCCTTGAGTGACATCTCATGAGCAACAATCCTTCTAATGACTTCCGTTGGCTTGAGATCTTTGTAATTGGGCATCATTTGCATCAATGTGCACATGGTATCATATTTTCCATCCAAGGCTCTTAGGATCTTCTTGATGATGAATATATCGGTCATCTCTTTACTTCCTAAGCCGGCAATCTCATTTGTGATGAGAGCAAGCCTAGAGTACAATTCAACAACACCTTCACCATCCTTCATTTTCAACTTGTCAAGTTGACTTTGAATCACATCCAATTTGGATTCCTTGACGGAGTCGGTACCTTCGTGCATATCAATCAAAGTATCCCAAATTTCCTTTGCATTCTCAAAACGGCTGATTTTGTTGAATTCTTCGGGGCACAATCTGTTGAAGAGAATATCACAAGCTTGAGCATTGTATTGCAGCATCTTCAACTCTTCCACGCTAGCCTCACTGTGCGGTTCTCTCCCATCAAAGAATTCACCTTGCAAGCCAACACACACAATAGCCCAAAAGGCAGGGTTATGTCCAAGAATATGCATTTTCATCTTATGCTTCCAACTAGCAAAATTAGTACGATCAAAGTAAGGACCTCTACGGTGGTAATTTCCCTCACTAGACGCCATACTCTCCTAGGTTGTGAAACCAAGGCTATGATCACCAAAGCTATGGAAATAAATGCAAATGGAGACCAAAGCTCTGATACCACTTGTAGGATCGAAAGTATGTCTAAGGGGGTGATTAGACTACTTGACCAAATAAAAATGTACCCTTTTCCCAATTTCAAGTCTTGGCAGATTTTAGCAACTTAGCACAAACAAGTAATCAACCTACACATGCAATTTTAAGAGTATAACAGGGGAATGTAAAACAATTGCATATGAAGATAAAGGGAGGAGTTTGGAGGGAGCAAATGCAATGTAGACACGGAGATTTTTGGCGTGGTTCCGATAGGTGGTGCTATCGTACATCCACGTTGATGGAGACTTCAACCCACAAAGGGTAACGGCTGCGCGAGTCCACGGAGGGCTCCACCCATGAAGGGTCCATGAACAAGCAACCTTGTCTATCCCACCATGGCCATCGCCCACGAAGGACTTTCCTCACTAGGGTAGATCTTCATGAAGTAGGCGATCTCCTTACCCGTACAAACTCCTTGGTTCAACTCCACAATCTTGTCGGAGGCTCCCAAGTGACACCTAACCAATCTAGGAGACACCACTCTCCAAAAGGTAATAGATGGTGTGCTGATGATTAACTCCTTGCTCTTTGCTTCAAATGATAGTCTCCCCAACACTCAACTCTCTCTCATAGATTTGGATTTGGTGGAAAGATGATTTAAGTGGAAAGCAACTTGGGGAAGGCTAGATATCAAGATTCTTATGGTTGGAATGGAATGTCTTGGTCTCAACACATGAGTAGGTGGTTCCCTCTCAGAAAATGTATGCTGGAAGTGTAGGCATGTTCTGATGGATCTCTCCTCGAATGAAGAGTGGGTGGAGGGGTATTTATAGCCTCCACACAAAATCTAACCGTTACACGCAATTTACCAAACTGGTGGGACCGAATCAGAAAACTCGGTCAAACCGATGTAGTTCAAAATGTGAACATTAGGATTTTCGGTGGGACCGACATGTCAACTCGGTAGGACCGATTTCATTAGGGTTAGGGCATAACGTAATCTCGGTGAGACCGATCACATAAACTCGGTAGGACCGATTTCTGTAATAGGAAAAAAAGAGTTGGTCAGGCAAACTCGGTGGGACCGAATCGCTCATTTCGGTGAGACCGAAATGTTACGAAAGGGAAACAGAGAGTTTGGATTGCGAACTCAGTGGGGCCGATCACTTATCTCGGTTGGACCGAAACGTTACGAAGGGAAACAGAGAGTTTGCAATTCCATCTCGGTGAGACCGAGTTTGACTTTTGGTTTGGGACATATGTGGATATGGGAAAGTAGTTGAGGGTTTTTGGAGCATATCACTAAGCATTTTGGGCAAGCAACTCATTAACAAACACCTCACCCCCCCCCCTTTTAATAGTATTGGCTTTTCCTATGGACTCAATGTGATCTTGGATCACTAAAAGTAAAATGTAGAGTCTTGTGCTTTGAGCTTGAGCCAATCTTTTGTCCTTAGCATTTTGAGGGGTCCACTTTCTAATGCATGCCATGCCAATCATTGAGCTTTTCCTGAAATATTTATCTTCAAGTAGTATTAGCTCAATGGGCTATATGTTGTTAGGAATTACCAAAACCACCCAGGGATAGTTGCACTTTCAGCCCTCAACCATCGTTGGGGCGTCCGGAAACCAGGACGATGCCAAGGGGCAAAGGGGGTGTTAGCGGCGTCCTCGGCGACCACGGGCCCTCCCTCGGGGGGAAGGCTCACCAGTGCCTCCCCGGCAAAGGACCTACCTCCGGGGAACGCCTTGCTCCATGCAATGCGGGGAGGGGCCTTGCTCCCGGCTCCTCCCATGCAGCCCCAGTGCGCTTACCCTGATGGAAGGGAGGTTGCCGTGCTAGGGCCGTTGTCCACTGCTGTGACCTGATTCACTTGCGACCCATGGTTAGCGTAAGCCTGCTCCTGAGAGATTAGTGGTACCCTGTAGTTGTTTTCGCCGGTGTGGTCGGCGAGGCTCCCGGGTGGCTCCTGGAAGGCCTCAACTTCCAGCGTCTCCTCTTCCCATCCCGGCTCGAGGAACGAGACGGGGTCATCTCCCGGCGTGTACTCCTAGTCCATCATGCGGGGCACATAGGCCTCAGGAGCCGTCGCCCCAGAAACCTCGCTGAAGTTCCCCGCGCTCCACGTCGCCCGGCCCGGTGCACCGCTCTGAGGATGGTAGGGCGACATCCCGGCCGGGGCCGTGGGTGGCAATGCTTATGCCTGCGCCCATCGGGGGAGGCACAGGTGCGGTTGGGTGTCCGACGCCGCTGGTTGCGCGAATGCCGAAGAAACTTCCTAGTGCGCCCAGGGGCGCAGGGGCGTGACGAGGCCCACCGTGTGATCCGGCCATAGCCTGAGGCGTAAGCAAGGAGCAGAAAGGCGGCGTACCCCTGGCTGCGGCATCCAACAGCTCGGCAACACGCTCTAGCAAGGCATCTCGACCGCTCTCCATCAGTCGGCACCGCAGCAGCTCCCGTGCCACTGTGAGCGCGGCCCTCATGTTCGCTTGTTCCCGTTTAGTGTGCGGCGCCGTCACCACGGTGTAGCTTGAGGCCCTTGCAGCGGCCCATGCGGGCCGCGGGGTAAGGGTGGAAGGCACCGGACCACGCCGCCCGCTCCCCGTGGTGTTTGGTGGCGCGCGTGCCACCTGGAGCGCGGAGTTGAGGTCTTCTTGGGCGGATGATGCCACCCGGGCTGGCCAAGCTGCCCAGTGGTCAGCGTCGCCCCTCGGGTCGCCGGACATCGGCTCTATAGAGTGTTGGCGGGTCTGCTGATGGAAGAGAGGCTTTAGCGCGCCAAATGTAGGATTTCGGGTTCCGGCAAAACCAAGGTTGGAAAAAGCGGTAGGCGTAAGCGAGGCGGCTGGCCTTCGCCTAGTGCCTAGGCAGCGCCTAAGCGCCCTAGGCGGCAATATAGTTTTTACTCATAGTTTATTTGTGATTATTATATGGGTGTTGATATTAGTTTAGGGCAAATAAATAAGTTAATTACCGTCTGCTGCCATCGGAATATAACCCGCTTGGCATATCAGTGCAGTATGTGGCATGATTTCTTGCTTGTGTAGGCAATTCCTTACTTGGCTTGCCTAGACCTCCATTTATGCCCTAGGCAAGGAGTTTGGCCATTTCCTAGCACCTAGGCATGCCTAAGCGCCTCCTAGGCACTGCCTTTTCCAACAGAGGGTAAAACCCTTCAGGTTCGAACTCTGGGGTGCACACGAAGATCTCTCCCCCTAGATCGCGCCCTCACCACGATCTCAGAGCTAAGCACGTCGAACTCGCAGAGCGAAGGACATAGGGTTTATACTGATTCGGGCCACCGTTGTGGTGTAATACCCTACTCTAGTGTGGTGTGGTGGATTGCCTCTTGGGATGAGGATGAACGAGTACAAGGGAAGAATAGCCTCCTGAGGAGAGGTGTTCTTGAGCTCGATGAGCTTGTGTGTTTGAGGATGGTCTGAATGTCTCTCCCCGCTAGGGTGGTGGCTAGCCTTATTTATAGAGGCCCTGGTCCTCTTCCCAAATGTAGGCGGGAAGGGATCCAACAACGGCCAAATTCGAAGGGAGACAACTAGTACAAGGTATCCTGACAAAAGGTGGTCTTCGCCTGCCAAAGGCTCTGGTGGTGACGCCGTCCTGGGCTCCAAGGTGACCTCCGTCCTACCGTCCTGCTGGTCTTGGTCTTGTTGCACTGATATGGAAACATTTGCCTGCTGCCTCGGGACTCCTCGCCTACGCCTGTCCCTTTAGCACCAAGGAGGAAATGAGGACAATGCGCGCGCTGGCGCCCGCCTACTGTCCGCCTGGCCTTGGTCGTCATGGCTTGCGTCACAGGGACCTCACGAGGTGCCCCCCGCCTTGATCTCTCCGCCCCTCGCGAGCCAGCCTGGTGAGGCCGCCCCCGAGGAGATCTTGCGTCGTCCGCCTCGCGAGGCTTGGCCCCTCGCGAGGGTCTTGAGTGTTCACTGCTGAAGATGGGCCGTACGGGGCCGTTGGTGGAGCCACGCCGTCGCGGGAGGGTCTTGAGTGTTCGCTTCACGATTTCTTGTCTCGGGAGGACATATACTTCTGTGGGGCAGCCATCGCAGGGGACAAACAGAAGTTGGATCCGTACAACCTTGATTTGAAAAGCATCACTGGCGTACAAACTAAAATAAAAATTCATGTAGAAGATTGTGATAAACCGACACCATCCCTATTCGACGTAGCAAATTTTGTGCTAAAAAAAATCTTCAGAAGGGCGCTGGCGTTAAGGTCGTATGGATGGGAGAATTATCCCTTGACGTATGAGCAGATAAAATATGCTGCCCTCGATGCCCGTGTGAGTTTTGAGATAGTTGCAAGGTGCAGAGAGCTTGTTGCGGAGCCGTCTCCCACAGAAAATGGGAAGAATAAGAAGAAGTTGCACCAGCAGTAGGGCATTATGGATGGGTGAACTATTTCATGTCTTGTAAAAATAATTATTCCCTCTCTGTGTATATTGATATAGATGGACTATTTCGATGGTGTGCATGTCTTTGGAACAAGTAGTAGCGTAGGTCCGCTTGACTATAAGGAACTATTTATCCGCCTAGCTTTCTCTACTACTCCTTCCAGTGATCGGTATGCAATGCATGTGTCCGTAGACATGACAACTTGTCCATGGAAGTTCAACTATGGCGACCATCACATTTCATCCACTGCCACTCACGATTCCCACGACGCCACTCCAACCCACGACACCACGTCCCCCGACATGCACCTCACCCCTCTCGGCCGCACCGCCCCTCTGCCCTTGTGTGCATGACATGTGGGCCACCTGAAATGCGGCAAGCCTCAAGTTTCTACCACAGCCACACGCGATTTCCGTGATGCCGCTCGAACCCATGACACCACACGTCCCCCGACCTGCGGCTCACCCCTCTTGGCTCCACTGCCCCTCTACCTTCGGGAGCAATACATGTGGACCAGCCACCTATCGGGTCCACATGTTATTGACTCAAAGGAAGGTGTAGTAAGGCGCTGAAGCTCAGTCCCGAGGGCCCCGAGAGGGAAATGTAACTCCCGCGCCAGGCCTTATGGTGCTACCACTGCACAAACTCGTGCCAAACCCAAGATTTGTTTCTTTACTATACATGCACGCAACGATTTAGTGGACATTGTAATCTCAACATGTGATGTGGAGCTCTAAATTTGAATATGAAACTTATAAAACAAAAAAATTCAAAACAAATAAACTGGGAGAGAGGGAGTATACCGTAGGATGTGTCCCATACGAAACAAGTCCCCTGGTTTTCACCACGAAGATGCGGTTAGAAAGGAGCACAACATCTTTGTACTCGTACGGCAACAAATCGGCTACAGACAGCATGGTCCACCTTTGACCGCCATGTGCAAGGTTCATGCTATCTTCTGCAATCTCACCGTGGTTCCATCGTACCATATCAGGCGGTGGCCCATTGCATGGCTGATTCCAATGTTGGAAAAGGTTCTACGGGAATGGTGTCACCGTTGTAAATGTTGTGCAAATTGATGTTGGTACCCTCCTATACACATGCAAGCCAATCTCCACTCGCACCGAGCCTAACTTGTGAAACAGTGGGCAGGGGGAGAATTAGGAAATAGATAAGGAAGTAGTCTTTAGAATGCATTTACTACGTGATCAAACTCATCTTACCTGCTCATCGGACAAAATCCGAGTGCCCCTCAACATCGGCATCTCAAGGGGCGTCAACTTGCAACTACAGCCACGCCGTGCTCGAGAGACCCCCAAGGAAACATCGTCGTGCGTTGCACGGAACATCAAGATGCATTTGTATGAGTAGTTTATCTTGTGATAGAAAAGGATGAACGAGGGAAGGCCTTATTTGCAAATGTGGAGAGGGGTCTTGGTATCTTTTTGCAGAATTGCCATAGTTCTCTTCCTATCCGTCAGATATAAATCAGACGGCCTATATTGCAGGATGGCAGGCACACCATCATCACCAACTCTTTTTTTTATAAGATAACAGAGAGTAGTAGACTAGCAAGATGCCCGTGCATTGCACGGAACATCAAGATGCATTTGTATGAGTAGTTTATCTTGTGGGAGAAACGGATGAACGAGGGAAGGCCTTATTTGCAAATGTGGAGAGTGGTGTGGGTATCTTTTTGCAAAATTACCATAGCTTCCTTCCTATCTGTCAAATATAAATCGGACGGCCTATACTGCAGGATGGCAGGCACACCATCATCAACAACTCTGTTTTTTATAAGAGTAGAGTAGAGATAGAGATAGAGACTACTACTACCAATGTGTTGGCCCGTCCGTTGCAATGGATCCAAAGTAGTAGAATAATACTTGTTCACGGGCTTGAAATATAAACTCTCTAGTTTTGATATACAGATATCAGTAAAAATAAATCATGCTTCACTCAAAATATATTCCTCGAGCTATTTTGATGAGGTGAGGGACGGGTGTGGCTGGTTTGAAGATAACAGGTTTTAAAAAAATTGGAGCTATTTTTTTAAGTTTTGTAGCGTGGCACAGCATCCGGTGCACCTAAGCGTCTGAAAAAAATTGAGTTTGGGTCGGTGGCACACCCTGCGGCAAGATGCCCGTGTGGGATTCTTCTATTACTAGCAAGATGCATGTGCATTGTAGGGAACATCAAGATGCATTTTTTTTACAAAACACCTGTTCTGATTTACCCTTGCATGACTAATGCCATGTGTAAAAACTAATGATATCTCAAGAATTTTATTAGAAAAATGGTATCTTTGGAACAAGTTTTCTCTACTACTTCTCCTTGCAGTGCGCTGTATGCAATGCATGTGCCTCTCGGTGTTCTCGGAACGGGGGTCCCCAGACTTGCCTGCTTGCGGCCCGCAGCGTGGCTCCACCGGCGGCCCTGTACGGCCCATCTTCACCAGCAAACACTCAAGACCGTCGCGAGGGGCCAAGCCTCGTGAGGCGGACGACGCACGACCTCCTCAGGGGCGGCCTCACCAGGCTGGCTCGCGAGGGGCGGAGAGATCAAGGTGATGGGCAACTCACGAGGTTCCTGTGATGCAAACCATGACGACTAGAACCAGGCGGGCGCCAGCGTGCGCAGTGTCCTCGTTTCCTCTTTGGTGCTAAAGGGGCAAGCGCAGACGAGGATTCCCGAGGCATCAGGCAAAGGTTTCCATATCGGCGCAACAAGACCAAGACCGGCAGGACGGCAGGACGGAGGTCACCGTGGAGCCCAAGACGGCGTCACCACCAGAGCCTTTGGCAGGCGAAGACTACTTTTGTCAAGATAGCTTGTACTAGTTGTCTCCCTTCGAATTTGGCTGTTGTGGGATCCCTTCCCGCTCAATATTTTGGAAGAGGACAAGTGCCTCTATAAATAGGACTAGCCACCACCATAGGGTGGCATCTGATTCTGATCCTCAACCACACAAGCACACCAAGCACAAGAACACCTCACCTCGCGAGGCTGTTCTTCCTTTGTAACTGTTCATCCTCAGCCCAAGAGGCAATCCACCACACCACATCGGAGTAGGGTATTACACCACAATGGTGGCCCGAACCAGTATAAATCTTGTGTTTCATGTTCTTTGGGTTTGTCGAGCTAGGCCGTGAGATCGTAGTGTGCGAGCTAGAGAGGGGGAGAGATCTTTGTGTGCACCCTAGTGTTCGAACCTCAATGGTTTTGCCGGAACCCAAAATCCGACATTTGGCGCGCTAGGTAGGGGTGCGCCGAAGCTTTCCTCTTCATCGATCCGTGTTTCACCACTCCGCCAAGCTCATGGCCGACGCTCGCCGGGCCTGCGCTGAGCGTCGAGCTACTTTCGCCACCCGTGTCGCTCAGACAGCCCCTGTCGGCGAACCTCCCCGTTGTTCTCCATCACCCGCCACCAACAGCCCGGCGGCAAACGAGCAGCAAGCCTCTTCACTGCACCCCCTCTGTGCGGCGAGACGGTCGCACCGCCACCCCATCGCTGACTCCGGCCGTCTCATAGTATCATGCTCGCCGCGCCCCCACGGCCGCGCAGATCGCGCTTCTCATGGCACGCAAGCTCCTGCGCTACCGCCCAGTCAACGACTTCTACAAGGACTGGTTGGACCGCATCACCGAGCTCGTTAGCGCCGCGGGGGGCTCTCCTGCACCATCCCTCTCGCTGCCTCGCCCGCCCCCGGCTGCGGGCGATGTGGCTCACGGAGCGCCTCCGCCCCCTCAGCACCAAGATGGCACCCTCGCGCCGAGGCGCACGGCTCATGGGGCGCCTCAGTCTCCCCCACGTCAAGACGGCGTCCTCGCTCCAAGATGTGTGGCCCAGCAGTGTGATCCGCCGCGCCACGTGCCCGCGCACGAAGAAAGAAGTTGCCAGGAGGTTCCCTGTCCGCAAGAAGATGCTCCACCGCTTCCAGCACCACCACGTCAGGGTCACTTGGCTGAGCAGGGCCATGTGCCACTTGCCATGGTGGCACAGGGATGCCAAGGTCAAGGTCCACCTCCACGACGGGCCCCGGTGGCCACGGCAGGCTTCCATGCCTTCAATCCTGAGCTCCGTCGCGTCGTCTGGCCGGGCAAGTTCAAGCCGGATCTGCCTCCTTGCTACGACGGCATCCCCGACCCGACGGAGTTTCTGCAGCTCTACGAGCTGAGCATCGAGGCGGCCAATAGCGACGAAAAGGTCATGGTGAACTGGTTTCCCATGGCTCTCAAGGACGGCGCCCGCTCATGGCTCCTAAACCTGCCCCCAGGCTCGATTTCCTCCTGGGATGAGATGCGCAGCCGCTTCATCGCCAACTTCTAGGGCACTCGCGGCCGCCCCCCGGTCGCGGGTGACCTGCGCCACATCAAGCAACAACCGGGAGAAACCTTGTAGAAGTACATCCAGCGCTTCAACAGCGCGGGTATCAAGATCCCCAAGGTGACGGACGAGGCCATCATCTCAGCATTTTCCGACAGTGTACGCGATGTCAAGATGAAGGAGGAGCTCGCCATCCATGAGGAGCTGTGCGCGACCTTGGAGCTGTTCAACATAGCAACCAAGTGTGCATGGGCTGAGGAGGGGCGTCTCTCCCTCCTCGAGCTCCCTGCTGCAGATCCAGAGGAGAAGAAGGCCAAGGTCAAGGACATGAAGTGCAAAGGGGTGGCCGTTCTTGCAGCAGAACCGGACACCAAGCACGGCCGAGATCTTCTCGAGTCGTCCAAGGGTAGCGTATGTTTTGCACCTTCCACAACATGCGCACACACAACACCAACGATTGTCAAGAGCTCAGGGCCATTCGAGACGGACGCTTCGTTCGACGCCCTGAGCGCAATGACCGGGGCTACGACCGAGGAGGTGGACGAGGTGGAGGATGTTGGGATGACCGTGGGCCCCGCCAAGAGTGGCACGACCAGCCTCGCGAGGATCGTTGGCAGGACCAGCCTCGTGAGGGCACCTGGAGGGCCAGTCTCATGAGGATCGTCCTCAGGGTAACCCTGGTCTCCCTCCGCTACCGCCGCCAAGAAGGAAGGACGGCCATCAATAGGACGAAGGGGTTGGGGGCTTCCAGGAACCACGCGCCATCACCTGCATCTTGGGTGGCGCTCAGGCCCCAGCCTCCCTGCGCATCTTCAAGCAGTTCTCCCGCGAAGTGAATGCAGCCCTCCCCAAGCTCGAGGCTACGCCCCCGCTCAGGTGGTCCAAGTACGCCATCACCTTTAGCTCGGCGGACCAGCTCAAATGCACGACAACCGCTGGCGTCCTCCCTATGCTCTGTTCGCCCGTCATCAACCATGTCCAAGTCACCAAGACCCTCATCGACGGAGGCGCAGAACTCAGTATCCTGTCCATCGAGACGTTCGACAGCCTTCAAGTGTCATACGATCAGCTCTAGCCCACCAGCCTTTCTCAGGAGTGACATACGACTCCACCACCCCGATAGGGCAAGTTCACCTCCTTGTCACCTTCGGTCGGCGCGACAACTACCACACCGAGCTCATCGACTTCGATGTCACCCACATCCACCTGCCGTACAATGCCATCCTCGGGTACCCAGCACTGGCCAAATTCATGGCAATCACCCACCATGGCTACAACGTCCTCAAGATGCCGAAAAGTGGCGGAATAATCATGGTCCCTTGCAAAGAAAGAGACGCGGTGTGCTCCCTCGAGCGCGCCTTCCAAGCTGCATCAATCGAAGAACCTGATAGCGCGGGTGCGCAGTACCCTCCTGAGGCCAACCCCAAGAAGAAGAAGCAGCTACTCCGTACTGGGCCTGAAGGGAGCCGCGCCTCCAGCGGCATCACTTCAGGATCCGTGTCGGCGCCTGGGGCGCCTCCCTCCCTCGCATAGGGAGGCGCGCCCAGTGCCCTCCTCGGGCAGGGCTTGGGGCTCTCTACTGGAGGGCCTCAGACCTGGCCAACATTACGAGGGAGGTGTTCAGGCACCACATGGAGGCATGCTTCGTGGCACGTTTCCCTCAGGAGGACACCGGGCAAGGGGCACCCGGCGCTCAGGAGTTCATCACCAAGGCATCTCAGGAGCTTCAGGAAGCAAGAGCAATACACGGTGACCGCCGCCCACCTGGCGTTGCTCCCCACCCAGGCGGGGGTGGTGAGCTGCACGTCCACATCTCAGGAGCGCTTCTGGCCTTCGTGTGCTGGCCGGTGTGAGGGCCCGCCTCATAGCTACGTCTGCATGCCGTTCGGCCTGCCGAGCGTGGCTGCCGCCTTCCATCGCAGTCTGCGGAGCATCCTGGCGGGTCAAGAGGCCAGGCACCACGCGGTCCTGGCAGAGATGGAGACGGTCCTCCGGAGGCCACCTGATCGTCCAGAGCCTCCTGAGGCTCAAGGCCTCGGCGGCTCAGCTACCCCAGCACTTCTTCGGCAACCAAACCAGGTGACATTTTTCCAAGTTCATTCTGCTGGGAGCGCCCCCTGGGTTGCGTCATCCCCAGGCCACATGGATCCGTCCTTGTGGCGCATATCCGCTTGCATCTTCAGTTCACTCTGCTGGGAGCGCCCCTCGGGCTGCATTAACCCCGGGCCGCTCAGGTCCAACCCAGTGGCATGTATCATTCTCGCATTTACCTAAGCTAATTGCTTTTCATGCGTAATCTATCTATGGATATCACCTGCTCGATTGTCACCCACCATGGGAGCCGCACGCCGATTGTCTTTCTCCAGGATCCTTCGCATAAGAAGGCTTGGCATGTCGTCTGTGCTCGGGCCCGTCCCTGCAGCGTCGATAAATCCAATGGCTGAGCTCTATCTGGCGGGTTGGCCCCGTTCACGTCACCTCCTGGGGTCGTTGGTGCTTTGCCTTCTCATGCGATAGCTTCAGGAAATACATTCGGCCCAGGTTGTCTAACCATCTCGCAGGAACTCCACAGCCATCAAGAATCAAGACCAGGCGCAACCCGTCTTGAGGTAGGGCCTCGTGAGTCCCGCGCTGGCTCACGAGTGCCTAGATACACCTTGTCTAGCCTTGTCATGCAAGCCACGTGTCAAGGCGGGGCTGTACACGCCCTAGGGGGCTCTCCGCGGTAGGGAGTCCCCTCCCACGTGCCAGCGATGGACCAGCAATCACAGTGGAGATTTGCGCCCCTCCTCGCGCTAACCTGCAAGAACTTCCTAAGGACTACAGCGGGTGGTACCACGGACTCCCTCTCTTCTCCCATGCAATTCGCTTGCGCATTAAAAGGAGAGCTCCTGAGCATCGCGACTCAGGATCTCTTATTGGCTCTCCAGCCCTCACCCCCTGGCCTTGACCACAACATCGCGACCTGGCATACCAGCGACAGCTGAGCTCGCTCGAGGGCCGGGACCTAAGGATGTAGAGCACCAGGAGGAGCATGGAGAAGGGGGGAGGCCCGCGCGGGCCTAACCTAGGCGGCCGACGCCAAGGCCTGGCGCGACACGAGAAACCGGCTCCAGAACGCCAAGATAAGTCTTGTACCTGGACCGACCCAGCGCCGCGGCATAAGATTCTCGCCTTTTCGCTGCCCTGTTGCGGCAACGTCGCCTCCCTTTCCCATCCTCATTTAGTTGCTTGCGCGTTAAGGGGACCTCTTGAGCATCGTGCCTCAGGAGCTCTTACTAGACCCCGTGTCGCTCACCTCCTGGCCTTGACCACGGCATCAGAACCTGGCATACCAGCGACGGATGCAGCCTGCCTGGGGACCGGGACCTGCCAGCATAGAGCACCAAGCTGCCGCGGGATTGGAAAGGGGAGACCGAGCCTCAGCAGGACGTGCATTCGTAAATCTTCACAACAAGGATAATATCGACAAAAGACGTTACAGACGCTTTACACCCCCCGCGGGGTCTGTTTCTATTCCTCGCAGGGAACAAAAGGAAGGCAATTCCTAGGAGTTCTATCTACACGCGTCGGATGTCGCCGACACCATCATCAACAGTGGGCCACGGAAGGCCGGCGCCAACCCCATCCAGACCAGCGACGGCGGCGG
Source organism: Triticum urartu (assembly GCF_003073215.2). Lineage (NCBI taxonomy): Eukaryota > Viridiplantae > Streptophyta > Magnoliopsida > Poales > Poaceae > Triticum > Triticum urartu. The sequence continues at coordinate 317,334,318 of NC_053022.1, read as the reverse complement.
CCGGACGTGGCAGCCTTGCATCGGGTCCGGCAGGAGCTTGGGGGCACATAGTTGTCGTCGCTCGTCTCCGGAGACTCGACGAGCCCGGGAGAATCGCTGGACCACCAGGAGTCACCGCTGTCGCTGGCGGAGCTGCGGGCGAGCCCGGCGGCAGGCCCGGCGCCAGCCGCTGCGCCATCCTAGCGAACCCCCTCAGGGCAGCACTCCAGACGGCGGCCTTCCTCGTCGAATACCTTGAAGAATAGCGTGGAGGCGCCATCATACTCGGAGTGGATGGCGAGGGCGCCGTACACGCGGCAGGCTCGGGCGACCTCGCCCCAGCCTTGAGTCATGAAGATCCTCCCGGAGGCAACCACTTCAACTTCTGCTCCAGTCGCTAGGGCATCGCAGTCGGCGTGTAGCAGCGAGGGCGCCTCGGCGGCATCTCGGCGGTGAAGAACTGCGGAAGGATAATCCAAGTGATCAGAGGCATCACCGCCCACAGCACGAACTTGCGCGAGGAGTCCGCGGCATGGACCCCTGGGGCGATGGCGTGCGTCTCCATGGTGCGGCGACCGCGGCCCTGGCGCTGGCGGCGGCGCTCATCGCTCCTCTCTCTAGAACCCTCCGCATGAGCGTACAAGGGCAACGGGTACCCAGGAGGTGGCCTCTCGTACCACGGCCGCGGCACTACCGGCCTCGCAACCATCTCCCAACGATGGGACTGCCTCTTCTTCAGCGGGAGTAGCTCGGGCTCGTTGAGGGGAGTCTTGCCCTTCTCCGCGGCTGAGAACCTCCATATCGGCGCCATGACCACACCAGCAAGCACTGAGACAAGGAAGAAGAAGAAGCGGGAGAAGCAAGGAAGAGACGGGTGACGGGGGCTCCATCCCCCACTTCCCATTTATAGCCAAGGGGAGGCCAACCGCCGGCTTCCACGATCTAAGGTAATAATGATCTTTTTTCTGCATGCAGCAAGGGCCCGTCAAGTCAGGCAGTTGCCGAGGCAGCATGGGGAAGCGGAGACGCCCACGTCCAATTAGTCGCCACGCGCCAACTGCGGCCGCAGGCTGTTGGGGCCCGCGGCGCTCTGCACTTGCCCTTTGGCTTAGCCTCGAAGCCAAGCCCGAGCGCCTTGGGCCCGAGGGCTACTATCGGTGCTCTGGGAACGGGGGTCCCCAGACTTGCCTGCATGAGGCCCGCAACGTGGCTCCACCGGCGGCCCTGTACGGCCCATCTTCACCAGCAAACACTCAAGACCCTCGCGAGGCGGACGACTCAAGACCTCCTCAGGGGCGGCCTCACCAGGCTGGCTCGCGAGGGGCGGAGAGATCAAGGCGAGGGGCACCTCACGAGGTTCCTGTGATGCAAGCCATGACGACTAGCGCCAGGCGGGCGCCAGGAGGGCGCCAGCGCACGCAGCGCATGCAGTGTCATCGTTTCCTCTTTGGTGCTAAAGGGCCAAGCGCAGACGAGGAGTCCCGAGGCATCAGGCAAAGGTTTCCATATCGGTGCAACAAGACCAAGACCAGCATGACGGCAGGACGGAGGTCACCGTGGAGCCCAAGACGGCGTCACCACCAGAGCCTTTGGCAGGTGAAGACTACTTTTGTCAGGATAGCTTGTACTAGTTGTCTCCCTTCGAATTTGGCCATTGTGGGATCCGTTCCCGCTCAATATTTGGGAAGAGGACCAGGGCCTCCATAAATAGGACTAGCCACCACCATAGGGAGGCATCTGATTCCGATCCTCAACCACACAAGCACACCAAGCACAAGAACACCTCACCTCACGAGGTTGTTCTTCCTTTGTAACTGTTCATCCTCAGCCCAAGAGGCAATCCACCACACCACACTAGAGTAGGGTATTACACCATAACGGTGGCTCGAACCAGTATAAGTCTTGTGTCTCATGTTCTCTGGGTTCGTCGAGCTAGGCCGTGAGATCGCAGAGTGTGCGAGCTAGAGAGGGGGAGAGATCTTCATGTGCACCCCAGTGTTCGAACCTCAAGGGTTTTGCCGGAACCCGAAATACGACAGTGTCAGCAGACATGACAGCTTGTCCATGGAAGTTGAACCACGGCGACCATCACATTTCTTGTTTCTACCACTACCACACCCACACGTGATTCCCACAACGCCACTCCAACCCACGGCATGACGTCCCCCGACATGCACCTCATCCCTCTCGGCCCCACCACTCCTTTGCTTGTGCATGACATGCGGGCTAGCTGAACTGCGGCGACCATCAGCTTTCTACCACAGCCACACTCGATTGGATGCGGTTTGCCTCCTCCGCTCCTGTGCTCCGATCCGTACTCCCGCACCATTGGATTTTCATCCAGAGGTTGTGACACATTTCATCCTGGGCATCAATCCTCAGCTAGAGTACTTCTGTACTATAGGTAGTACCCGCCGGTGTGGCCATCTACGCCTCGTAACGACCCGATGCCTAGTTGTGGCACCCTCGCCATGGCCACGCCACCACCGGCCGGTTCATCTCGAACGAGTGAGTTGCGGACCACGCCACCACCATGAGAATGACATGTGGGCCAGCCGCATTTAAGGTCCACATGTCATTGACTCATAGGCTGGTGCACTAAGCCACTGAAGCTTGGCCCCGTGGGCCCCAAAAGGGAAATATAACTCCTGCGGGAGGCCTTGTGGTGCTCCCGCAGTACAAGCTCGTGCCAAACCTGGAATTTGTTTCTTACTACTACCAATGTGCTGGCCCGTGCGTTGCAATGGATCCAAAGTATATCTATATAGTGGAGTGCACTCTAAATGCATTATCTATTTATTTTTCCATAACCTTTCGTAGCCATGCAACCAAGCCACATAAGCTTCATGGGTGCCCGCCACATCATATTATTCGTACTACGTTGACTAGAAAAAAGATAAATCACCCAAAACAAGATCTTCATGTTTTTTGTTCCTATGATGTTGTGTCGTGCACGTACCTAGTTGTATAGTGGTAGTACTAGTTGTAGTACAAACTTCGTACTAGTAGGAGTAGTAGTACGGAATGCTTCTACTCTATCAATGAGCCCCATCTGATGCCAAATATCTTGGCTTCCGTGCAACAGCTAGATCTTCCCCTCGTTTGTATTTTCCAACCCAGCAGCGAGCGGGGTGCGGTTTGCCAATAGTCGGTTTGCTCAATGGCAGTCCCACCTGAAAGTGAAAATGCTAGGAGACACGCCTTCCCTAGCTATGTGGCGTGACAGAAGGGCCATGGATTACTCCTGATTCCTGGGTGTGTGGGGGTGCGATGCGAACGCGGCAGGCCTTTTCCTTTTACTAGCAATATGCCCGTGCATTGTGACAGATCCAAAGTAGTAGAATAGTAGTACTTGTTCACAAACTTCAAAGGAATCACTCTTGTTTTGATATACATATCTATAATTTTTGATTGCTTCATGCTATATTATATTCTGTTTTGGATGATTAATGGGCTTTGTTATACACTTTTATATTATTTTTTGGACTAACCTATTAACCGAAGGCCCAGCCCAGAATTGTTGTTTTTTTGCCTATTTCAGAGTTTCGCAGAAAAAGAATATCAAACGGAGTCCAAACGGAATGAAACCTTCGGGAACGTGATTTTCGGAACGAACGTGATCCAGAGGACTTGGACCCTACGTCAAGACATCAACCAGGAAGGCACGAGGTAGGGGGCGCGCCTACCCCCCCAGGCGCGCCCTCCACCCTCGTGGGGCCCATGTTGCTCCACCGACGTACTTCTTCCTCCTATATATACCTATGTACCCCCAAACTACCAGATACGGAGCAAAAACCCTAATTCCACCGCCGCGACCTTCTGTACCCATGAGATCCCATCTTGGGGCCTTTTCCGGAGCTCAGCCGGAGGGGGCATCGATCACGGAGGGCTTCTACATCAACACCATAGCCTCTCCGATGATGTGCGAGTAGTTTACCTCAGACCTTCGGGTCCATAGTTATTAGCTAGATGGCTTCTTCTCTCTTTTTGGATCTCAATACAAAGTTCTTCACGATTCTGGTGGAGATCTATTCAATGTAATCTTCTTTTGTGGTGTGTTTGTTGAGACCGATGAATTGTGGGTTTATGATCAAGTTTATCTATGAACAATATTTGAATCTTCTCTGAATTCTTTTATGTACGATTGGTTATCTTTGCAAGTCTCTTCGAATTATCAGTTTGGTTTGGCCTACTAGATTGATCTTTCTTGCAATGGATAAGTGCTTAGCTTTGGGTTCAATCTTGTGGTGTCCTTTCCTAGTGACAGTAGGGGCACCAAGGCACGTATTGTATTATTGCCATCAAGGATAACAAGATGGGGTTTATATCATATTGCATGAGTTTATCCCTCTACATTATGTCATCTTACTTAAAGCGTTACTCTGTTCCTTTGAACTTAACACTCTAGATGCATGCTGGATAGCGGTCGATGTGTGGAGTAATAGTAGTAGATGCAGGCAGGAGTCGGTCTACTTGTCTCGGACGTGATGCCTATATACATGATCATACCTAGATATTCTCATAACTATGCTCAATTCTGTCAATTGCTCAACAGTAATTTGTTTACGCACCGTAATACTTATGCTCATGAGAGAAGCCACTAGTGAAACCTATGGCCCTCGGGTCTATTTTCCATCATATTAATCTCCCGTTAACAAGCTATTTCTGGCGTCATTTTCATTTCGCTTTATTTACTTTGCATATTTATCATAAAAATACCAAAAATATTATCTTATCATATCTATCAGATCTCACTTCCGTAAGTGACCGTGAAGGGATTGACAACCCATTTATTGCGTTGGTTGCGAGGATTTTATTTGTTTGTGTAGGTGCGAGGGACTCGTGCATGGCCTCCTACTAGATTGATACCTTGGTTCTCAATAACTGAGGGTAATACTTACGCTAATTTGCTGCATCACCCTTTCCTCTTCAAGGGAAAACCAACGCAGTGCTCAAGAGGTAGCAAGAAGGATTACTGGCGCCGTTGTCGGGGAGTCTGCGCAAAAGTCAACATACCAAGTACCCATAACAAACACTTATCTCCCGCATTATATTATTTGCAATTTGCCTCTCGTTTTCCTCTACCCCACTTAACCCTTGCCGTTTTATTTGCCCTCTCTCTCCATCCTCCTTCTCTTTCCCTATTTGCCTCTTTTTGCCCATTTCTTGTTTGCTTGTGTGTTGGATTGCATGCCTATCACGATGGCTCAAGATAATACCAAATTGTGTGACTTTACTAATACCAACACCAATGATTTTATTAGCACTCCGATTGCTCCTCTTACCGATGTTGAATCTTGTGAAATTAATGTTGCTTTGCTGAATCTTGTCATGAAAGATTCGTTTTCCGGCCTTCCTAGTGAAGATGCCGCTACCCATCTAAACTACTTTGTTGATTTGTGTGATATGCAAAAGAATAAAGATGTGGATAATGATATTGTTAAATTGAAGCTATTCCCCTTTTCGCTTAGAGATCGTGCTAAAGCTTGGTTTTCGTCTTTGCCTAAAAATAGTATTGATTCATGGAATAAGTGCAAAGATGCTTTTATCTCTAAGTATTTTCCTCCCGCTAAGATCATCTCTCTTAGAAACGATATTATGAATTTTAAGCAACTTGATCATGAACATGTTGCACAATCTTGGGAGAGGATGAAATTAATGATACGTAATTGCCCTACACATGGTTTGAATCTTTGGATGATTATACAAAACTTTTATGCTGGATTGAATTTTGCTTCTAGAAATCTTTTAGATTCGGCCGCTGGAGGCACTTTTATGGAAATCACTTTAGGAGAAGTGCTACCTCTTGAGCACTGCGTTGGTTTTCCCCGAAGAGGAAGGGATGATGCAGCAAAGTAGCGTAAGTATTTCCCTCAGTTTTTGAGAACCAAGGTATCAATCCAGTAGGAGGCTATGCGCGAGTCCCTCATACCTGCACAAAACAAATAAATCCTTGCAACCAACGCAAATAGGGGTTGTCAATCCCTATAAGGCCACTTACGAGAGTGAGATCTGATATATATGATAAGATAATACTTTTGGTATTTTTATGATAAAGATGCAAAGTAAAATAAAGGCAAAGTAAATAGCAAAGGAAATAACTAAGTAGTAGGAGATCAATATGATAAAGATAGACCCCGGGGCCATAGGTTTCACTAGTGGCTTCTCTCGAGAGCATAAGTATTCTACGGTGGGTGAACAAATTACTGTTGAGCAAATGACAGAATTGAGCATAGTTATGAGAATATCTAGGTATGATCATGTATATAGGCATCACGTCCGAGACAAGTAGACCGACTCCTGCCTGCATCTACTACTATTACTCCACTCATCGACCGCTATCCAGCATGCATCTAGAGTATTAAGTTAAAAACAGAGTAACGCCTTAAGAAAGATGACATGATGTAGAGGGATAGACTCATGCAATATGATGAAAACCCCATCTTGTTATCCTCGATGGCAACAATACAATACGTGCCTTGCTGCCCCTACTGTCACTGGGAAAGGACACCGCAAGATTGAACCCAAAGCTAAGCACTTCTCCCATTGCAAGAAAGATCAATCTACTAGGCCAAACCAAACTAATAATTCGAAGAGACTTGCAAAGATAACCAATGATACATAAAAGAATTCAGAGAAGATTCAAATATTATTCATAGATAGACTTGATCATAAACCCACAATTCATCGGTCTCAACAAACACACCGCAAAAAGAAGATTACATCAAATAGTTCTCCACAAGAGAGGGGGAGAACATTGTATTGAGATCCCAAAAGAAAGAAGAAGCCATCTAGCTACTAACTATGGACCCGTAGGTCTAAGGTAAACTACTCACACTTCATCGGAGAGGCTATGGTGTTGATGTAGAAGCCCTCCGTGATCGATGCCCCCTCCGGTGGAGCTCCGGAACAGGCCCCAAGATGGGATCTCGTGGATACAGAAGGAGTACATCGGTGGAGCAATAGGGGGGCCACGAGGGTGGAGGGCGCGCCTGGGGGTAGGCGCGCCCCCTACCTCGTGGCCTCCTCTTTTCTTTCTTGATGTAGGGTCCAAGTCCCCCGAGTCTTGTTCGTTGAGAAAATCACGTTCCCGAAGGATTCATTCCATTTGGACTCCGTTTGATATTCCTTTTCTTCGAAACCCTAAAATAGGCAAAAAAAATAGCAATTCTGGGCTGGGCCTCCGGTTAATAGGTTAGTCCCAAAAATAGTATAAAAGTGGATAATAAAGCCCAATAATGTCCAAAACAGTAGATAATATAGCATGGAGCAATCAAAAATTAGAGATACGTTGGAGACGTATCAAGCATCCCCAAGCTTAATTCATGCTCGTCCTCGAGTAGGTAAATGATAAAAACAGAATTTTTGATGCGGAGTGCTACTTGGCATAATTTTAATGTAATTCTTCTTAATTGTGGTATGAATATTCAGATCCGAAAGATTCAAGACAAAAGTTCATATTGACATAAAAATAATAATACTTCAAGCATACTAACAAAGCAATTATGTCTTCTCAAAATAACATGGCTAAAGAAAGTTATCCCTACAAAATTATATAGTATGGCTATGCTCCATCTTCACCACACAAAATATTTAAATCATGCACAACCCCGATGACAAGCCAAGCAATTGTTTCATACTTTTGACATTCTCAAAACTTTTTCAATTTTCACGCAATACATGAGCGTGAGCCATGGACATAGCACTATAGGTGGAATAGAACGGTGGTTGTGGAGAAGACAAAAAGGGGAAGATAGTCTCACATCAACTAGGCGTATCAACGGGCTATGGAGATGCCCATAAATAGATATCAATGTGAGTGAGTAGGGATTTCCATGCAACGGATGCACTAGAGCTATAAGTATATGAAAGCTCAAAAAGAAACTAAGTGGGTGTGCATCCAACT